>NC_057801.1:336997905-337025603 GCF_018294505.1 Triticum aestivum
CGCCGTCATCGGCCGCCGCCACGACACCGCGCCCCTCCTTTCTCCCATGTCTCGCCACAGCCGCGTCGGCCTCATGTCGTTCGTGCCCGAGCCGCGCCTCGTGCTCACTTTGCCATGCGTCCCTGGACGCCCTCATCGCGCCCTGTGCGAGCGCACGGCGACGCCAACACGCACACGGCCAGCCCGGCGTGTGCCCACTGTGGCCGCCTCCACCGGTCTGTTGTCCCACGCCTTCGCGCAGAACACTCACCGCTCACCCCGTCACCGGCGCCCTCGGCTCCATCGCCTTCCCTGCTCCCCCGCAAGCGCCCCTTCCTTCCTCTGCACTTGGCCGCGACCCTCCTCCTGGGGTTGCCTCCGCCGCACCGGAGCCCCGGCTGTGGTCGCTGGTCATGCCCGGGCCACGCCTCGCTCCCCCCTCCGCTGGTCGCGCCTGAGGCCGTGGACGGGCGCCCGCTGCGCCCGACTCCCATTAGCGCCCGCTGCCCTCCTGAGTCACTGACCTTGGAACAAAAATAAAATGATAATAAATAATTAAATAATAAATAATATATTAAAATTAATTAATTAATTAATTAACTTAATTAAACCTTACTGTTTAATCCTAATTATCTACTTAGTTTAAATGTGACAATGACATGTGGGTCCCACACACACTATTCACACCATTGACAAGTCAACAGTTGACTTGGTCAACTAGGTCCCCTGGCCCCACAAGTCATAGGCTGTGGCTGGCCTCTGTTGTGTACCCAAAGGTTTTACTACTTCAATCGAATTAAAATATTTAAGAATAACAATAAAACTTTGGAAAATCATATAAAATAAACCGTACCTCGGATGGAAAAACTTTGTACACGAAAATTACTCAGAACGACGAGACGAATCCGGATACGCAACCCGTTTGTCCGCCACACGTCCCTAGCATAGCGAACATGCAACTTTCCCTCTCCGGTTCATCTGCCTGAAAACGCGAAACATCAGGGATACATTCCCGGATGTTTCCCCCTTCGCCGGTATCATCTACTACCACGTTAGGGCACACCTAACACCGCTCATTGTCATGTCATGCATCGTCATGCTTATTTTTGCATTGTATTTACTGTTTCTTCCCCTCTCTTCTCTCCGGTAGACTACGAGACCGAAGCTGCTGCTGCCCAGTTGGACTACGGAGTTGACGACCCCTCCTTCTTGCCACAGCAACCAGGCAAGCCCCCCCTTGATCACCAGATATCGCCTATTCTTCTCTATACTGCTTGCATTAGAGTAGTGTAGCATGTTACTGTTCGGTTACTCCTATTCTGTTGCATAGCCTGTCATTGTTGCTACAGTCATTGATACCTTACCCGCAATCCTAAATGCTTAGTATAGGATGCTAGTTTATCATCATTGGCCCTACATTCTTGTCACTCTGCCTTGCTATACTATCGGGCCGTGATCACTTGGGAGGTGATCATGGGTATATACTATACATATATACATACTATACAGATGGTGACTAAAGTCGGGTTGGCTCGTTGAGTATCCGCAAGTGATTCCAATGTGGGGATGAAAGGACAGGTGGCTCCAGCCCGGTAGAGGTGGGCCTGGGTTCCCGACGGCCCCCGACTGTTACTATGTGGCGGAGCGACAGGGTAGGTTGAGACCACCTACAAGAGAGGTGGGCCTGGCCCTGGTCGGCGTTCGCGGTTACTTCGTAATAACACCCTTAACGAGATCTTGGTATTTGATCTATGTCTGGCCACTGGCCTATACACACTAACCAACTACGCGGGAACAGTTATGCGCACTCGACGTCGTGGTATCAGCCGAAGCCTTCTTGACGTTAGTGACGGAGCGGCGCGCGCCGGATTGGACTGGAACGCCTGCTATTGTATTAGGGAGGCTAGGTCTGCTTTCGGCCACCCTCGCATCATGCAGGTGTGCAATGGGCGATGGGCCCAGACCCCTGCGTGCATAGGATTTAGACCGGCGTGCTGACCTCTCTGTTGTGCCTAGGTGGGGCTGCGACATGTCGATCTTCTGAGGCCGGGCATGACCCAGGAAAGTGTGTCTGGCCAAATGGGATCGAGCGTGTTGGGTTATGTGGTGCACCCCTGCAAGTAAGTTTATCTATTTGAATAGTCGTGTCCCTCGGTAAAAGGACGACCCGGAGTTGTACCTTGACCTTATGACAACTAGAACCGGATACTTAATAAAACACACCCAGACAAGTTCCAGAGACAACACGGTGATCGCTTTCCCACAAGGCGACGAGGGGAGGATCGCCGGGTAGGATTATGCTATGCGATGCTACTTGGAGGACATCAATCTACTCTCTTCTATATGCTGCAAGATGGAGGTGGCCAGAAGCGTAGTCTTCGACATGATTAGCTATCCCCCTCTTATTCTGGCATTCTGCAGTTCACTCCACCTATATGGCCCTTTACACATATACCCATGCATATGTAGTGTAGCTCCTTTCTTGCGAGTACTTTGGATGAGTACTCACGGTTACTTTTCTCCCTCTTTTCCCCCTTTCCCTTCTACCTGGTTGTCGCAACCAGATGCTGGAGCCCTAGAGCCAGACGCCACCATCGACGATGATTCCTACTACACTGGAGGTGCCTAGTACTACGTGCAGGCCGCTGGCAATGACCAGGAGTAGTTTAGGAGGATCCCAGGCAGGAGGCCTGCGCCTCTCTCTATATGTATCCCAGTTTGTGCTAGCCATCTTATGGCAACTTATTAACTTATGTCTGTACTTAGATATTGTTGCTTCCGTTGACTCGTCTATGATCGAGCACTTGTATTCGAGCCCTCGAGGCCCCCTGCCTTGTATTATGATGCTTGTATGACTTATTTTACTTTTAGAGTTGTGTTGTGATATCTTCCCGTGAGTCCCTGATCTTGATCGTACACGTTTGCGTGTATGATTAGTGTACGATTGAATCGGGGGCGTCACACTCTCAAATTCACAACTACTCACTAGCATGACTCTAATATTACCATCTTCATATCTCAAAACAATCATAAGGAATCAAACTTCTTTTAGTACTCAATGCACTTCATGCGAAAGTTTTTATTATACCCATCTTGGATGCCCATCATATTAGGACTAAATTCATAAACAAAGCAAATTACCATGCTGTTCTAAAAGACTCTCAAAATAATATAAGTGAAGCAAGAGAGTTCATTAATTTCTTCAAAATAAAACCACCGTCGTGCTCTAAAAAGATATAAGTGAAGCACTAGAGCAAAATACAAACTAATCAAAAAGATATAAGTGAAGATCAATGAGTAGTCAAATAATTGTGCAACTATGTGAAGACTCTCAAGTATCCATGGGTATGATTATACGATATGCATCACACAATCTCAGATTCATCTATTCAACCAACACAAAGAACTTAAAAGAGAGCCCCAAAGTTTCTACCGGAGAGTCAAGACAAAAATGTGTGCCAACCCCTATGCATAAGTTCACAAGGTCATTGAACTCGCAAGCTGATCACCAAAACATACATCAACTAGATCACGTGAATATCCCAGTGTCACCACAAATAAGCACATGCAAGACATACATCAAGTGTTCTCAAATCCTTAAAGACTCAATCCGATAAGATAACTTCAAAGAGAAAACTCAATTCATTACAAGAGGTAGAGGGGGAGAAACATCATAAGATCCAACTATAATAGCAAAGATCGCGATACATCATGATCGTGCTATATCAAGAACACAAGAGAGAGAGAGAGATCAAACACATAGCTACTGGTACATACCCTCAGCCTCGAGGATGAACTATTCCCTCGTCGTCATGGAGAGCACCGGGATGACGAAGATGGCCACCGGTGATGGATCCCCCCTCCGGCAGGGTGCCGGAACAGGGTCCCGATTGGTTTTTGGTGGCCATAGAGGCTTGCGGCGGCTGAACTCCCGATCTAGGTTATTTTCTATGGGTTTCTGTATATATAAGAGGTGTTGGTGTCGGGACAAGTCGGGAGGTTCTCCAAGGCGGCCACAAGATAGGGGGGTGCGCCCAGGGGAGTAGGGAGCGCCCCCCACCCTCGTGGGTGCCTCGGGACACTTCTGGCCCATCTCTAGTACTTCGCCGGCTTCTTCTGGTCCAAAAATAATCTCTGTGAAATTTTAGGTCAATTGGACTCCGTTTGGTTTTCCTTTTCTGCGATACTCAAAAACAAGGAAAAATCAGAAATTGGCACTGGGCTCTAGGTTAATAGGTTAGTCCCAAAAATCATATAAACAGCATATAAATGCATATAAAACATCCTAGATGGAAATATAATAGCATGGAACAATGAAAAATTATAGATACATTGGAGACGTATCAAGCATCCCCAAGCTTAATTCAAGCTCGTCCTCGAGTAGGTAATTGATAAATACAGAATTTTTGATGTGGAATGCTACCTAACATAATTATCAATGTAATTTTCTTTATTATGACATGAATGTTCAGATCCGAAAGATTCAAGACATAAGTTTAATATTGACATAAAAATAATAATACTTCAAGCATACTAACAAAGTAATTATGTCTTCTCAAAATAACATGGCCAAAGAAAGTTATCCCTACAAAATCATATAGTCAGGCTAGGATCTATCTTTATCACACAAAATATTTAAATCATGCACAACCCCGGTTTTAGCCAAGCAATTGTTTCATACTTTAGTATTCTCAAACTTTTTCAACTTTCACGCAATACATGAGCGTGAGCCATGGACATAGCACTATTGGTGGAATAGAATATGGTGGTTGTGGAGAAGACAAAAAAGGAGGAAGATAGTCTCACATCAACTAGGTGTATCAACGGGCTATGGAGATGCCCATCAATAGATATCAATGTGAGTAAGTAGGAATTGCCATGCAATGGGTGCACTAGAGCTATAAGTGTATGAAAGGTCAAAAGGAAACTAAGTGGGTGTGCATCCAACTTGCTTGCTCATGAAGACCTAGGGCACTTTGAGGAAGCCCATCATTGGAATATACAAGCCAAGTTCTATAATGAAAAATACCCACTAGTATATGAAAGTGAGAACATAGGAGACTCTCTATCATGAAGATCATGGTGCTACTTTGAAGCACAAGTGTGGTAAAAGGATAGTAGCATTGCCCCTTCTCTCTCTTTCTCTCATTTTTTTATTTTTTTATTTGGGCCTTTTTTCTCCCTTTTTTATGGCCTATTTTTTTTTCCTTTTTTTTATTTTTTTCGTCCGGAGTCTCATCCCGACTTGTGGGGTAATCATAGTATCCATCATCCTTTCCTCACTAGGACAATGCTCTAATAATGAAGATCATCACACTTTTATTTACTTACAACTCAAAAGTTACAAGTCAATACTTAGAACAAAATATGACTCTATGTGAATGCCTCCGGCGGTGTAGTGGGATGTGCAATGAATCAAGAGTGACATGTATGAACGAATTATGAAAGGTGGCTTTGCCACAAATACGATGTCAACTACATGATCATGCAAGGCAATATGACAATGATAAAACGTGTCATAATAAATGGAACGGTGGAAAGTTGCATGGCAATATATCTTGGAATGGCTATGGAAATGCCATAATAGGTAGGTATTGTGGCTGTTTTGAGGAAGGTATATGGTGGGTTTATGGTACCGGCGAGAGTTGCGCGGCACAAGAGAAGCTTTCAATGGTGGAAGGGTGAGAGTGCGTATAATCCATGGACTCAACATTAGTCATAAAGAACTCACATACTTATTGCAAAATTCTACAAGTCATCAAAACAAAGTACTACACGCATGCTCCTAGGGGAAGGGTTGGTAGGAGTTAACCATCGCGCGATCCCGACCCCCACACATAAGGAAGACAATCAATAAATAAATCATGCTCCAACTTCATCATATAACGGTTCACCATACGTGCATGTTACGGGATTCACCAACTTTAACACAAGTATCTCTCAAATTCACAACTACTCACTAGCATGACTCTAATATCACCATCTTCATATCTCAACACAATCATAAGGAATCAAACTTCTCTTAGTACTCAATGCACTTCATATGAAAGTTTTTATTATACCCATCTTGGATGCCCATCATATTAGGACTAAATTCATAAACAAAGCAAATTACCATGCTGTTCTAAAAGACTCTCAAAATAATATAAGTGAAGCAAGAGAGTTCATTAATTTCTTCAAAATAAAACCACCGCCGTGCTCTAAAAAGACATAAGTGAAGCACTAGAGCAAAATACAAACTAATCCAAAAGATATAAGTGAAGATCAATGAGTAGTCAAATAATTGTGCAACTATGTGAAGACTCTCTAACATTTAAGAATTTAAGATCTTGGTATTTTATTCAAACAGCAAGCAAAACAAAATAAAATGACATTTCAAGGATAGCACACATCATGTGAAGAAGCAAAAACTTAGGTTCAACCGATACTAACCGATAATTGTTGAAGAAGAAAGGTGGGATGCCTACCGGGGCATCACCAAGCTTGGATGCTTGAGACTTATTGAAATATGATCTTGGGGTGCCTAGGGAATCCCCAAGCTTGAGATTTTTTGTCTCCTTAATTCCTTTTATATCTCGGTTTCCTAAATCTCGAAAGCTTCATCCACACCAAACTCAACAAGAACTCATGAGATAAGTTAGTATAAACCAATGCAAAAAGATTATCATTTTCTACTGTAACAAATCAGAAAAATTATTATTGAACATTGCATACTAAATGTCTCTGCATATTTAATACTCCTATCCTCAAATAGAATCATTAAACAAGCAAACACATGCAAACAATGCAAATATAACAGCAATCTGCCAAAACAGTACAGTCTGTAAAGAATGCAAGATTCATCATACTTCCCTAACTAAAAAAATTATGAAAGTCTACCACACTGTAGAATATTTATAAGATCTCAATATGCAAAAAGTTTCAACATTTTATCATTTTCTGACTTTTCTAGGGAATTTTTGCAACAACGGTAAACTTTCTGTTTTGAAACAACAACATGTATACTTGCAAAATAAGCATGGTAAAGGCTATCCTTGACATTTTTATTGAAAATATAGATGCAAAACATTATTATAAATAACAACAAGAGAATAATAACTAAAGAAAATGACGCTCCAAGCAAAACACATATCATGTGGTGAATAAAAATATAGCTCCAAGTAAAGTTACCGATGAACGAAGACGAAAGAGGGGATGCCATCCGGGGCATCCCAAAGCTTAGGCTCTTGGTTGTTATTGAATATTAACTTGGGGTGCCTTGGGCATCCCCAAGCTTAGGCTCTTGCCACTCCTTATTCCATAGTCCATTGAATCTTTACCCAAAACTTGAAAACTTCACAACACAAAACTCAACAGAAAACTCGTAAGCTCAGTTAGTATAAGAAAATAAATCACCACTTAGGTATTGTTGTGAACTCATTATAAATTAATATTGGTGTAATATCTACTGTATTCCAACTTCTCTATGGTTCATACCCTCCGATAATGCTCGTAGATTCATCAAAATAAGCAAACAACACATAGAAAATATAATCTGTCAAAAACAGAACAGTCTGTAGTAATCTATAACTCTCGAATACTTTTGTAACCCCCAAAAATGCTACAAAATTAGGAAGTCCTAATAAATTTGTTATTTAATCTTCTGCAAAACGAATCAACTGAAAATCACGTTCCTGTGATTTATAAAAAGTAATCTCGTGCGTGCAAAAGTTTCTGCTTTTCAGCAAGATCAAATTAACTATCACCGTAGGTTATCCTAAAGGTCTTACTTAGCACTTTATTGAAACAAAAGCTATAAAACATGATTACTACAATAGCATAATCATGTGGACACATGAAAACAGTAAAGGTAAATATTTGGTTGTCTCCCAACAAGAGCTTTTCTTTATTGCCTTTTTAGCAAGGCATGATGATTTCAATGATGCTCGTATAAAAGATAAGAATTGAAACATAATGTGTCGGATTACGGGTTCTGGCAGACCCTTGAGGTTCGAACACTGGGGTGCGCATGAAGATCTCTTCCCTACCAGCTCACGTCTCGAAGTCTCGCAAAGATCTAAGAAAGAAAGATGAACACACAAGGGACACGAGATTTATACTGGTTCAGGCCACCATTGTGATGTAATACCCTACTCCAGTGTGTGGTGTGGTGGATTGCCTCAGGGGCAGATTATGAACAGTACAAAGGGAGAGCAGCCTCGCGAGGGGCTGTTCTTGAGCTGGTGCGATGAACTGCTTGGGTGAGATCAGTCGCTTCTCTCTCTCTCTGGTCGATCTCTAGATGATCTTTCGATTGTGGTGGCTAGTCCTATTTATAGAGCGAGGCCCTGGGCCTCTCCCCAAATAATGAGCGGGAAGGGCGCCAACAATTGGCCATTTTGAAGGGGAACATCTGGTACACTTATCTTGACTAAAGTTGGTCTTTGGCTGCCAAAGGTCCTAACGGTGACGCCGCCCTGGGCTCCATGATGCCCTCCATCCTGCCGTTCTGCTGGTCTTGGTCTTGTTGCACCGAAATGGTAACCTTTGCCTGATGCCTTGGCCTGTGCTTGCCCCCTTTGCACCGAAAGGGAAACAAGGACACTGCACAGGCCGGCGCCCACCTGGCGCCCGCCTGGTCCTCGATCGTCATGGCTTGCATCACGGGCCCCTTGGGAGGTGCCCTGCCTTGATCTCTCCGCCTCCTCGCGAGCCTGCCTGAGGAGGCTCCTCCTGAGGAAGCTCCCTGTCGTCCGCCCCGCGAGGCTTGGCCCCTCGCGAGGGTCTTGAGCTTGAGTTGATGGAGCTGGGCTGCATCGGGCCCCCACTTGAGCCACGCCGCAGGCCGCAGGCAGGCAAGTCTGGGGACCCCTGTTCCCAGAACGCTGACAGTAGCCCCCGGGCCCAAGGCGCGCCTGGACTTGGCTTAGCAGAGAAGCGAAGGGGCAAGTGTGAAGCGCCACGGGCCCCAATAGCCTGCGGCATTGGGCGCCGCGTGGTGGTTGATTGGACGTGGGCGTCTCCGCTTCCCCATGATGCCTCGGCAACTGCATGACTTGACAAGTCCCTGCATGCAAAAACGGGTCATGATTACCTGCGATTGTGGAGGCCGATGGTTGGCCTCCTGCAGCTATAAGTACGGAATAGCGTGAGCCGCTCCAGTTCATCTCCCTATGCTACTCCTCCTCTTCTTCGCTCCGATTGCTCGCTATCTCCATGGCTCCGCCGAAGAGGTTCTCGGCCGCGGAGAAGGGAAAGGCTCGCCAGGAAGGGCCTGACTCTCCTCCGACCAAGCGCAGTCGGGGCCGCCCCGGCAAGCACCCCGCGTCCCCCGTGGTGTCTTCCCGCGGTCGTGGAGGCAGCTCCCTGCGCGGCGACGAGCGTCCGATCATCGACGGGAGGCACGCTGTGGCCGTGCGGCCCCCAGACCACGCTTCCGCTCGGCGGAAGTGCTGCCAGAGTTCGTCGTGTGGTCGGCGGACCCGACCAGCACTTGGCTCTAGCTTCCTCGCTTCTTCATAGGTGAGCTTCCGGTCGGTGCTCTGGGCGGCCTCTGGCTTCAGGCGGACGGCTGCTGCAGCAGGGCATCCTGGGCTTCGCTGGAGGTTTCCGCCGCCGGGGGTTTGGCCCTGACCCACGGCTGGCAAACTTTTGCATGCTCGCATGGCCTAGGCCGGCGGTGCACCCTGCACTTCAGGTTCGATTGCGACGCCACCCTCTACGTGAGGGTGTTTGGGAAAGACGGTCGCCGTGCTGGGTGCTGCCCCGAAGACGATGGCCGTGGCAGGGCGCTCAGCCTTGGCGTTGACCAGGGCAAGGATGACGGTAGGCGCGTAGGTTGTAGCGCCCGGGGCTCGCCGAGCTTTGGCGCCTCTCCTTCAGGCAGCAGCTCCTCCAGTGGGGGTCGCGACCAGCCCCTGCATCGTCGCGCCCGCCTGGGGGAAGGCAGCGGGCCGGTCCGCCGTCGCGTCCTGGTGAAGTGAGAAGAGGGACTCTGACCGAGCTCCGGAGGCAGTACGAGCCCCCGTCGTGGGCTGGTGCCGAGCTAGTCATGCCCGTTTTGCCTTTCTTCTTTTCCTGCAAAAAGAGGAAGTAGTGTAGGGCCCCGCGGGGGCATGTTGAACCGTTATTGCTAATTATCATGTTGTTTCTGCTATTTCCGTGCTACGTTTCCGTGCCGTGTACCCGTGTCCGGGAGTTACTTAACCCGTGGAGGCTTGTAGCGGTCTTTGCCTCCGAGGTCGAGGCCTTGCCGTGCCCTTTATGTCCTGCAAGGGTTAGTCAAGAGGGGTAGCTTTTGGTTCAGTTGCGGGGGCGACCGACCCAGGTCCCGTGCTCGTGTCGCGATGCCCGTGGGGCAAGGACTGGGAGTGGTGCTCCCTCAGCGGACCCGGATAGGAGGGCTTTAGGCGACCGGGGCAGAAAACACTCGCGAGGGCGCCCGCGTACCTCCCTCGCGAGACTTGCACGTGGGAAAACCAAAGCAGGTGAGCAAAAAAGGAGAAAAAAGGGGGGCTCGAGCCAGTGGCAGGGACAACTTTGATAAAACTCCAAATACGAAAGAACAAGCCAACTGCAGAAAGCAAATGAAAAAGTCGCATCCGACACCTAATCTATTCTTCGACGTCTTCTCACCAGCGCGGAGCTAAGTGCTGCCACTGGGCGTGGGCGGGAGCCCCCGAGGCCCGAGGGCGGCACTCCGGAGACTCCGGGGCGTGTACAGCCCCACTCATTATTACGTGAGAGTGTCACGGCGGCGAGCTTCACAGGCATTGGCCTTCTTCACAGGCACTGGGCCTTCTCCAAAACGTGGTAGCTTCACAGGCGTTGGCCTTCTTCACAGGCACCGGGCCTTCTCCAAAATGCGGTAGCTTCACAGGCGTTGGCCTTCTTCACAGGCACCGGGCCTTCTCCAAAATGCGGTAGCTTCACAGGCGTTGGCCTTCTATACAGGCACCGGGCCTTCTCCAAAATGCGGTAGCTTCATAGGCGTTGGCCTTCTTAACATGCACCAGGCCTTCTCCAAAATGCGGTAGCTTCACAGGCGTTGGCCTTCTTCACAGGCACCGGGCCTTTTCCACAGGCACTGGGCCTCGCTCAGGGGTAGAACCTCCAGAGATGTTGAATGTTCTATGCGTTCTGGATGGGTACTCCCTCTTGGGTCTCTAAGCGCGCGGAGCCGGGCCTGGAAACATGAACAACCTTGAACGGGCCCTCCCACATGGGAGAGAGCTTGTGCAACCCTTCCCTGGAGAGGACCCGCCTGAGCACGAGGTCCCCTACCTCAAGAGTCCTGGGGCGGATGTTGCGGCAGTGGTACCGCCGCAGCGCCTGTTGATACCTTGCTGCTTGCAGTGCGGCCTCTCGACGTCATTCCTCCCCTAGCACGAGATTCGTCCCCCGCATGGCGTCCTGCTGCGCCTCATCGAACGCCAGGACCCGTGCAGAATGATGCCTGACCTCGTGGGGGAGGACTGCCTCAGCTCTGTAGACGAGGAAGAACGGAGTCTCGCCAGTTGGTTTGGCCGCGGTCATGCGGATAGACCACAGCACGGACTAGAGCTTGTCGTACCAGCCCCTGCCGCAGGCCTCCAGCTTCTTCTTGAAGGTCCTAGTTTTGAGGCCCCTTAGGACCTCTGCATTGGCTCGCTTGGCCTAACCGTTGCTCCGGGGGTGCGGTACCGAAGCGTAGCATATCTGTGTTCCAAGATTAGCATAATATGTTTTGAAGAGGTTACTAGTGAATTGCGAACCGTTGTCGGTGATGATGTGGTTGGGCACTCCGAATCGGCTCCCGAGGCCCTTGATGAACTTGACCGCGGAGCCTGCGGGGATGGTGCGGACAGCTTCCACCTCAGCCCACTTGGTGAACTTGTCCATGGCGACGTAGAGATAGGGATAGCCCCCCGGCGCCCGAGGGAATGGGCCCAAAATGTCTAGTCCTCAGACTGCGAACGGCCATGAAAGGGTTATAGTCTGCAGACCCCCCGCCAGCTGATGGATCTGCTTGGCATGGAATTGGCAGGCCTCACAAGCCTTCACTAGCTCCACGGCGTCACTGAGTGCTGTGGGCCACTTGAACCCGCTATGAAACGCCTTGCCAACGAGGGTCCGCGATGACGAGTGATGCCCACAGTCCCCACCGTGTATGTCTGCCAGCAGCTCCTTCCCTTCCTCTCTGGAAATGCAACATAGGGACACATCATTTTGTCGCCTTCGGTAGAGCTCTCCTTCCTTGATGCAGTAGGCCGTGGCCTGCCGCGCCATGCACTCTGCTTCCTCCTCCTTCTCCGGCAAGGTCCCTTGTGTCAGGTAGTTTCTGAGCTCTGTGATCCAGCATCCTTCCTGAGGCTCCAACAGCAGGAGCAGGCGTGCCCCTGAGGTCGGGCCGCAGACCGGGGCTCCTGAGGCAGGCGGCTGAGGGAGCTCTTCCGGAGGCAGCGTCGTGCTTGATAGTGATGGCGCCGCCGAGGGCTTTAAGAGTCGCTCCTCGAAGACGCCAGGCACCTGAGGCAGCCGCCTGGATGCCCTCTTGGTGATGTCATCAGCCTCTTGATTGGTGCCGTGGGGCACATGCTGCAACTCCAGCCCCCAGAACTGCTTCTCCATCCTGCGGACCTCCACGAGGTAGGCTTCCATGTGCTCGTCCTTTGGCTCGTATACTTTGTTGGAGAAGTTCACGAGGAGCTGTAAATCGCCCTTGATGGTGAGGCGCTTTACCCCCAAGGTGACTGCAGCCTTTAGGCCTGCTATCAGGCCTTCGTACTTGGCTATGTTGTTGGAGACCTTCTCTCCGTGCTGGAAATAGAGTTGTACGGTGTAATAGAGCTTATCTTGAGTGGGAGATACGAGCACCGCGCCAGCCCCCGTGCCGTGTCAGGAGAACACCCCGTCGAAGTACATGACCCAACCATCCAGTGCCTCGCTTCCCGGGGAAAGTGGTCGATCCTCACCAGCCTCGAGGCCTAGCGCCTCTGCCCATTCCGCCACGAAGTCCGCAAGTGCAACCCCCTTGATGACTCTGGTCGTGCTAAACTCTAGCTGAAATGCTTGCAGCTCGATGTTCCACTCAGCGACTCTCCTAGCTGAGTTGGGGCTCCTGAGTACCCTTTCCAAGGGGTACGCTGAGACAACCTTGATGGGATGGCCTTGTAAGTATTGCTGCAGCTTGCGTGAGGCCACCAGCAGCGCAAGGAGGAGTTTTTGAGGCATGGGGTACTGCGCCCTTGCGTCTCGTAGCACCATGCTGACGAAGTACACGGGGTGCTCGACGAGATTGAGAGTGCTGGCGCTGCTTGCATCCTTCGGAGCTAGGGGTGCCTCCTGAGATGACGGAGCCCCCAGCGACTGATCTCTTGGAGGGGCCTCTTCTGTTCCGAGTGTGCCCCCTTGCTGCGGCTGATCCTTTTTGGCTGCGGTCGCGGTCTCCGTGAAGCCTTCTTGGCTCTGCTTTGCTTCGTCCCGGATGGTTGCTGCGGCCTTGGTCCGACGCTCCTCCCTAACTGCCACCAGGGCTGCACTGGCGGAGTAGGGGGTGGCTGCAAGGTAGAGCAACAGGGGCTCTCGAGGACGCGGGGCTACCATCACCAGAGGGCTGGTTAAGTACCTCTTGAGATCCTGGAACACCTTGTCGGCCTCTTCAGTCCATTCAAAGGGGCCCTTCTTCATCAGCTTGAAGAAGGGCAGTGCTTAGTCCCACAGCTTGGATATGAATCGTCCTAGCATGGTCACACGCCCGGTGAGCTTCTGCATCTCTCTGAGGGTCTTCGGCGGGCTCATGTCTTCGACTGCTTTGACCTTCTCCGGGTTGGCCTCGATGCCCTTGTGAGATACGAGGAAACCCAGAAGCTTGCCTGAGGGGACTCCAAACACGCACTTCTCTGGGTTGAGTCGTAGGTCCACCTTGTTGAGGCTCGCGAAGGTTTCCTCCAAGTCCTGTATCAGGGTTTTTGCCTCCTGAGACTTCACTACAATGTCATCGACGTAAGCCTCAACATTCGTCCCGAGCTGCCGACCCAAGGCAATGTGCATCAGCCGCTGAAAGGTCGCACCCGCATTGCGCAGCCCAAACGGCATGCATGTATAGCAGTACACTCCACACGGGGTCAAGGAAGCCATCTTTTCCATGTCTTCTACCGCCATCTTGATCTGGTGATAGCACGAGAAGGCATCCAAGAAGCATAACAGGTCACACTCAGCGGTGGAGTCGACGATCTGGTCGATGCGAGGAAGCGGAAATGGATCCTGCGGGCAGGCCTTGTTGAGGTTGGTGAAGTCGACACACATGCGTTCCTTTCCTCCCTTCTTTGGCATGACAACCGGGTTAGCCAACCAATCTGGGTAGCGGACCTCACGAATAACCCCTACCGCCTCTAGCTTGCGGGTCTCTTGGACGATGAACGCTTGCTTCTCAGTGGACTGCCGCCTCACTTTTTGCTTCACGGGACGCACGTTGGGCCACAAATTGAGGTGATGCTCAATCATGCCCTCGGGACCCTTGCTAGCTGATAAGGTTCCCACGCAAACACCTTCTTGTTCGCGCGTAGGAACTGTACCAAGGCCTCCTCCTGATCGGGTTCGAGGTTAGCGCCTATGGTGAAGGTGGCACTGGTGGACCCGTCCTCGTCGACCGGCACCTGCGTGGTTTCCGCCTTGTCTTGGGTGAATAGCTGCTTCTTCTTGGCCGGTGCGGCCCCCTTGGGCTCAGGGGCGTCGGAGCTGGCAGGCTGCGCTCTCGCGGCTGTCTTGAAGTCAAGCTTGAGTGCCTGCAGCGCATCTCTTGCGTCTCCTGACACAGTGAGGACGCCGCTGCTCCCGGGCATCTTCATGAGGTTGTACACTGGGTGAGTCGCTGCCATGAACTGGGCCAAGGCCGGGTAGCCGAGGATGGCGTTGTAGGGGAGGCCGATGGGGGCGATGTGAAAGTCGATCAGCTCTGTGCGGAAGTTGCCGTAGGTGCTGAAGGTCACCGGGAGGCGGATCGGCCCTAAGGAGACAGTGGAACCGGCTCCAACACCAAAGGAGGGTCTGTTGGGCTGAACACGCTCGAGTGGCATGTGGAGGAGGCTAAAGGCCTCCACTGAGAGCACGTTGAGGCCAGCTCCGCCGTCGATGAGGGTCCTGGTGACGGCCACTTGGCAGATGGTGGGGGTGCACAACATCGGGAGCGCACCCGAACCGGCGAGGTTGGAGGGGTGGTCTTCCGAGTTGAAGGTCAGATCGGCCTCGGGCGCCACCCAACCTGGGGGAGCTCCCTGGCACTTGGAGGCGACACTGATCTGGCGGGTGAATGGCTTGACGTGGCGGCTCGCGGGCGGTGCCGGCGAGCCGCCAAGGAGGGCTGCGACGACCAGGGGTGCTGGCGTGGCGTAACAAGCGAGGAAGAGGCTGCACAGCTCCTCCCAGGAGGTCACAGAAGCCGGTATAGCAGCCACATGCGCGACACGCCGGTGAGGGCCATGGGAAACCAGTTGGCCATCACCACGTCGTCGCCCCAGCCTTGAGGACAGCCTCCTCGTATGCCAGTAGGAAACCAGTGGGTCCGCCATGCCATTGTAGCGCGGCGGCATCTCGGGCCTGAACTTGGGCGGCCACTGCACCTGCCGCAAGGCGGGGGCCAAGGCTCGGAGCCCCCTGGTCCCAACATTGAGTCGGTTGTTGGAGCGGGCGGCGCTTCTGTGGGGCGCGACAGGCGCGAGTCGACCATCCGGGCGGAGTTGGCGACGGGGTGGCGGCGCGGCCATCATGCCGCACCGGAGGATGCAGGGGTGAGTCCTGCTGCTCGTTCCCCGCCGGGCCGGTGGCGGCGCTGGCAGCAGGCGATGGGGAATGGCGTGGGCGTCCGCCGACGGGCGCTATCTGGGCGACGTGGGTGGCGAGAGCAGCCCGACGCTCGGCGCGAGCTCGGAGAGCGTCAGCCATGGTCACGGCGGAAGATCAGACGCGACCAGCGGAGGAAAGATTCCGGCGCACCCCTACCTGGCGCGCCAAATGTCAGATTTCGGGTTCTGGCAGACCCTAGAAGTTCGAACACTGGGGTGCGCACGAAGATCTCTCCCCTACCAGCTCACGTCTCAAATTCTCGCAAAGATCTAAGCAAGAAAGATGAACACACAAGGGACACGAGATTTATACTGGTTCAGGCCACCATTGTGGTGTAATACCCTACTCCAGTGTGTGGTGTGGTGGATTGCCTCAGGGGCTGATGATGAACAGTACAAAGGGAGAACAGCCTCGCGAGGGGCTGTTCTTGAGCAGGTGCGATGAACTGCTTGGGTGTGTTCAGTTGCTTATCTCTCTCTGTCTGGTCGATCTCTAGATGATCTTTTGATTGTGGTGGCTAGTCCTATTTATAGAGCGAGGCCCTGGGCCTCTCCCCAAATAATTAGCGGGAAGGGCGCCAACAATTGGCCATTTTGAAGGGGAACATTTGGTACACTTATCCTGACTAAAGTTGGTCTTCGGATGCCAAAGGTCCTGACGGTGATGCCGCCCTGGGCTCCATGATGCCCTCCATCCTGCCGCTCTGCTGGTCTTGGTCTTGTTGCACCAAAATGGTAACCTTTGCCTGATGCATTTGCCTGTGCTTGCCCCCTTTGCACCGAAAGGGAAACAAGGACACTGTGCAGGCCGGCGCCCACCTGCGCCCGCCTGGTCCTCCATCGTCATGGCTTGCGTCACGGGCCCCTCGGGAGGTGCCCTGCCTTGATCTCTCCGCCTCCTCGCGAGCCTGCCTGAGGAGGCTGCTCCTGAGGATGCTCCCTGTCATCCACCCCGCGAGGCTTGGCCCCTCGCGAGGGTCTTGAGCTTGAGTTGATGGAGCTGGTCTTCATTGGGCCCCAACTTGAGCCACGCTGCAGGCCGCAGGATGGCAAGTCTGGGGACCCCCGTTCCCAGAACGCCAACATAAAGAGAGCATCATGAAGAATATTACTAACACATTTAAGTCTAACCCACTTCCTATGCATAGGGATTTTGTGAGCAAACAACCTATGGGAACAATAATCAACTAGCATAGGAAGGCAAAACAAGCATAACTTTAAAACTTTAAGCACATAGAGAGGAAACTTGATATCAATGCAACTCCTACAAGCATATATTCCTCCCTAATAATAATTTTCAGTAGCATCATGAATGAATTCAAAAATATAACCATCACATAAAGCATTATTTTCAAGATCTACTTGCATAGATATTTTACTACTCTCCACATAAGCAAATTTATTCTCATCAATAGTAGTAGGAGAAAACTCAACAAAATAACTATCATGTGAAGCATAATCCAATTGAAAATTAAAATCATGATGGCAAGTTTCATGGTAATGTTTATTCTTTATGGCATACATGTCATCACAATAATCATCATAAATAGGGGGCATGCTTTTATCATAATAAATTTTCTCATCAAAACTTGGGGGACAAAAATATCATCTTCATCAAACATAGCATTGCCAAGCTTGTGGCTTTGCATATCATTAGCATCATAGGTATTCAAAGAATTCATACTAACAACATTGCAATCATGCTCATCATTAACATATTTTATGCCAAGCATTCTATGTAATTCTTCTTCTAGTACTTGAGCACAATCTTCCTTCCCATCATTTTCACAAAAGACATTAAAAAGATGAAGCATATGAGGCACCATTAATTCCATTTTTTGTAGTTTTCTTTTATAAACTAAACTAGTGATAAAACAAGAAACTAAAAGATTCGATTGCAAGATCTAAAGATATACATGCAAGCACTCACCTCCCCGACAACGGTGCCAGAAATTGGCTTGATGTCTACTACGCAACCTTCTCCTTGTAGACGTTGTTGAGCCTCCAAGTGCAGTGGTTTTTGAGACAGTAGCAAATTTCCCTCAAGTGGATGACCTAAGGTTTATCAATCCGTGGGAGGCGTAGGATGAATATGGTCTCTCTCAAGCAACCCTGCAACCAAATAACAAAGTGTCTTGTGTCCCCAACACACCCAATACAATGGTGAATTGTATAGGTGCACTAGTTTGGCGAAGAGATGGTGATACAAGTGCAATATGGATGGTGGATATATGTTTTATTAATCTGAAAATATAAAAACAGCAAGGTAGCAAGTGGTAAAAGTGAGCATAAACGGTATTGCAATGCTAGGAAACAAGGCCTAGGGTTCATACTTTCACTAGTGCAATTTCTCTCAACAATAATAACATAATTATATCATATAGAAATCCCTCAACATGCAACAAAGAGTCACTCCAAAGTCACTGATAGCGGAGAACAAACGAAGAGATTATTGTAGTGTACGAAACCACCTCAAAGTTATCCTTTCTGATCGATCTATTAAAGAGTCCGTAGTAAAATAACACGAAGCTATTCTTTCCGTTCGATCTATCCTAGAGTTCCTACTAGAATAATACTTTAAGACACAAATCAACCAAAACCCTAATGTCACCTAGATACTCCAATGTCCATAAGTATCCGTGGGTATGATTATACGATATGCATCAAACAATCTCAGATTCATCTATTCAACCAACACAAAGAACTTCAAAGAGTGCCCCAAAGTTTCTACCGGAGAGTCAAGAAAAAAACGTGTGCCAACCCCTATGCATAAGTTCACAAGGTCACTAAACCCGCAAGTTGATCGGCAAAACATACATCAAGTAGATCACATGAATATCCCATTGTCACCACATATAAGCACATGCAAGACATACATCAGGTGGTCTCAAATCCTTAAAGACTCAATCCGATAAGAGAACTTCAAAGGGAAAACTCAAATCATTACAAGAGGTAGAGGGGGAGACAGATCATAAGATCCAACTATAATAGCAAAGGTCACGATACATCAAGATTGTCACAACCCTAGCATTGCTTCTAACTAGTTGCTTTAAAGCGTTCATGCATCATGTTAAATTTCTGAAAGTTGAATTGAGGAATTTTGGAAGCCTCAAAAACTTAAATAAAAGAAGGGCAAAAACTCTAAAATCTCATTCATTGTTTCCAAAATGCTCTTCTTAAATGTTTGATATTTTCTGCAAGGGTTCCGATCCCAACCAAAAATATTGAACATTTTTAAGGACTTAATTCTGGGACTTTGAATTTAAATCATTAGCTATTTGAATTTGAATTATATTCATATAATTAGAATATAATTTCGAATACCCTTGAAATATTTTATGAGCTTTTGGAAAAGTCCATCTAGCAGAATAAAATATTCGGAGGACTTTTTGGCATTGTTTGGATTGTTTTAAATTCGAAACAGTGGCCAAATATTAAATAAAAACAGAAAACAGAAAACAATAAAAGAACGAAACTCGCCTATAACTTACCTGGCGTTCTAGCCCACCTGGCGGCCCATCTGAGCTGGCCTGCCCAGCCCACCTCCTCCTCTCTGTCGTCTTCCTACCCCTCGCCCCGAAGCAGCTCGGTGGCGAGCGCCGACGCCGCCCTGGCCACCTCCTGCCTGCCTGCATCTCTCCCTGACACCCTGGACGACGCCACGCAGACCCCCCTAACCCCCCGACCTTCTCCCGATTCCCTAGTGCCTCTCCCCCCCTCCTCTGCTCTTCCTAGCAGCACCACCGAGCGCAGCCGACATCGCCGCTCGCCGTTGCCGCGCCTAGAGCCACTGCCCCGCCGCTCCGTCGTGTCTAGAAGAGTCGCCCCGTCGCCCTACTTCTCCTCGACGAGTCGCACGACGTCGGACGACCTGCATCGCCGGCTACCTCGCCCTCTTCCTCCTCTGCTGCCCGAGATAACCGTCAACACCATGTCGCCATATGTGCCTCCTCGAGACCGCTGATCTGCTCCGCGTGTCCGCCGTGAGCTCCTCTCCGTTTCCCCTTCGTCCCCTCACTCGATTATGTGCCTTAGCGCCGCTCCCCGTCATCACTGAAGCTCGCCGGTGTTACGTCCGTCGTCAGCATTGCTAGCAGCCCCGCTTGGCTAACCCGAGCACGAAGGCGTGCTCAGGGAGCTCCCAGGAGCCCCACGCGGCCATTAGTTCGCTCGCTAGCGCGCTGGGGTCCTCGCTCCCGTGGCGCCGTAGCTCCAGCCGCCGCCTCGCTTGCTGCCAGTGTTGCTCCCGACCACCCTGTAGCCTCTCGCCCAGTCCATTGGATGCGGACGAGCAAGAGCTCCTCCCCAGTACCCATAGTGTGCCAAACCACCGCCCACAACTCGATTCCGAGCGTCGCCCCCGCGAGCCATGGTCGCCATCGTCTAATCACCGGCGCGTCCGACGTGGCTTCGTCATTAGTAGCTAATGACCCAGCTAACCACCCCTAGAGCCACTGCCATGTGGGCCCTAGTGCCTAAACTAATTAGTTTAATTCCTCTGTTAGATTAGCACTAATCATAATGGGCCCTGCCTGTCAACTTTGACTTGGCCACGTCAGCTTTGACCGGATCCCACATGTCAGCCTCTGTAGCTGATTGTGTCACTGACCAGTGGGCCCCACTGGTCAGGTTTCACTCGTGACAGCCCTGTTGACCTATTGACGCAAGCATGACGTAGTAAGTCATTTTCTGGATGAATTTAACTCAGGAAATTCCAGAAAATGCCCAAAACTTCTAAAATTCATAGAAATTCAACCGTAGCTCCAAATGAAATAATTTATATATGAAAAATGATCAGAAAAATCCAATCTATCCATCTGTACCATTTTCATGCACGTTAGAACACGTTATAGCTGCTTTTTAGGACAAATCATATAAAGGGCATTTAAACCATCACATATGGAGTTTGAATTTGAATCTTTGATTCAAACCAACTTCATTTAACCTGTTGCTAGTTGCATTAGCTCAAATCACAACATATTGACATGTCATGATTATGCATCATATTGTGCATTGCATTGATTGTGTTCTTCCTTGTTTGTCGGTGTTTGTCCCCTCTCAGTAGACGACGTACCGACGATGAGTTCGATGACACTAATGAAGAGCTATACTATCTTCAGAAGTTCCAGGCAAGCAAAACCCCCTTGTTCATTACGATACAATCCCACTCTCTCGCTCCTGCTCTCTTTTACTGCATTAGGACAACAACGATTCAACTGTTGCATGCTGTGGTAGTTGAACCCCTTTCCTCTGCATGACCTATCATTGACACAGTAAATAGATGAAACCCACTAGCATGAGTAGGGATTGTTTGAGCCCTGATGTGCCTATTCATTCATGCTTGTTTATCATGCCTGCTATTGCTTAGAGTTGTGTCAGGTCTGATTCATTAGGGATGAATTGGAGGTGTGCGAACATGTCCTACTGTGTGTGAGCTAAGTGTGTGAACACGATTTGGTAAAGGTAGAGGTGAGAGGCCATGTAGGAGTACATGGTGGGTTGTCTCATTGAAGCCGTCCTCATGAACTGAGTTCTGTGTTTGTGATCCATGAACAGTTACTACTACACATTGGGTTCCTCGACCCCTCTCGACTTATTAATCAGCCTGATCTCTGTCCAGGAGTTGCAACTAGTTTCTAGTGTTTGTAGGTTGTGTTAGTAGTCTACCAAGTGGCACCCGGTATAGGTGGGCTTGGGTCAGACTAGGCACCGTGGCCGGGTATGCCAAGCGCCACCCGATTGCTGGGCTTGGAACCCTGTACACATCGTTTGGGGCCGTGAGCAACACCCCGGTCGGATCTCCTTGCGGATGGAACCCGAATAGCCGATAAACCTAGACTAGAGACTTGCGTGGTTAGTCAGGTCGTTGCCGACACCCTCGCCAGGCTTCCGCTTGAAGGTTGCCAAGATAAATGACGTTTACATGGCGGTAAGTGGCGAGAGCGTGTGTAAAGAAGTACACCCCTGCAGGGTTAATATGATCTATTCAAATAGCCGCGTCCGCGGTAAAGGACCTCTGGGTTGCCTATACAGTTCATGGACAAGTGGAAGTGGATACTCTAAAATGCGCAAGATAAGCGTGAGTGCTATCGATGGTGTTCTCGTAGGGAGACGGGAGCAGATCCATAGTGGTGTATTGATATGGTGAATATGTGGACTCATGCGCGCCACCTCAAAAGAGTTACTTGCAGTCATAGTTCAGGATAGCCGCCGAGTCAAAGCTGGCTTGCTGTAGTTAAACCCCACAATCCCCTTTGTTGATAATGATGCATATGTAGTTAGTTCTGATGTAAGTCTTGCTGGGTACATTTGTACTCACGTTTGCTTAATTTATGTTTTTGCAGAGAGATTATAGTCTCGCTAGTAGTTCCGCGTGGACTCGGACGTTTAGATTGTTACCTCAGCTACGATCTTGTGCCCTCAGCAGGATCTGGTAGATAGTCAGGCTTCTCAGCCTTTGTCATTTGTACATGTCTGTACTCAGACATGTTAAACTTTCCCTTGTGCTTTGACTTGTATGCTCTGAATGTTGGGTCATGAGACCCATGTTTGTAATATCTCGGTCCTCGGAGCCTATTGAATAAATACTTGAGTTGTAGAGTCATGTTGTGATGCCATGTTATATTTGCATATATCGAGCATATTGTGTGTATGTTATTAAAATGCTAGGTATGTGTGGGATCTGACTATCGAGTTGTTTATCCTTGGTAGCCTCTCTTACCGGTAAATGTCTCCTAGTGCTTCCACTGAGCCCTAGTAGCTTGCTACTGCTCCGGAACACTTAGGCTGGCCGGCATGTGTCCTTCTTTGTTCATGTGTCTGTCCCTTTGGGGAAATGTCACGCGGTGTCTACCGGAGTCCTGTTAGCCTACTACAGCCGGGATTCTCCGGAGTCCTGCTAGCCCAGCTGCTACAGCCCAGATTCACTCGCTGATGACCGACACGTTCATTGCTGGGTCATGTATGCCTGTCCCTGTAAGTTAGTGCCACTTTGGGTTCACGACTAACCATGTCATCCCGGGCTCCTTGTCATATGGATGCTAGCAACACTATCATATACGTGTGCCAAAAGGCGCAAACGGTCCCGGGCCTGGTAAGGTGACACCCGTGGGGATACCGTGCGTCAGGCCGCAAAGTGATATGAGGTGTTACATGCTAGATCGGTGTGGCATTGAGTCGGGGTCCTGACAACTTTGGTATCAAAGCCTGACTGCCTGTAGGATTACCAAGCCAAACTGGTCGAAGTTGAGTCTAGAAATTCTTTAGTTATGTAGGGGAATTGATTGTGGGATGGAATGTAAGGCTCTTTCTACTCCTTATACCTTATGCCCTTCTGATCCGAGTCATCTTATCTTTCCAACGGGGTTAAGGAACTAGGTTTTCTCTTCTTTTTATCAGGATCACGTGTTACTAATCTGTAGACTTATAAGGTTGTTGGATTTAAGCCCCAAATCAGTTTCTACTACTTCCGTGTGTTCATAGTTGGTCTCGGAACTTTGATGTTGTGCTTCTGAGTGGTTATGCCACCATTTTGCAGGATGTCACATATCTTTTTGAGAAGTTATAGTCGTTATGCTATCCGAGTCATCCCAGGTTTCTAAATAGTCTGGTGCATTTGTAAATCCCTTCCTACCGGTCTGAAGTTCCTTTGTGCCAGATAAACCACACTAACTAGTGTGTTGAGGTACTCTATTGCCTTGGTATATATGTTGGAATTATTATTATGGCCCAAGGTGTCTTAGAGTATTAGATATTAAACTAGCCATGTTTTGTGCCCCAGTGTGATGATTCTGGACATCGTTCTTGAAAGCCTCCCGTGATGCCACTTAGTAGTAGGTATTCTATTACTGGGTTTTTGAACCCGAGATTCACTCCACTTAATTCATGATTGATAGTGTTTTCTAGTTCCTTTAGGATATTGGTACCCTTTGTGATAGGCCTCGATGTCTGTGGTATTTCTTTCTCCCAAATACCATGAACCATTTATGGCAGAAGTTCCTCGTTGAACCGAAAGATCACAACCAGAGTTATCTTGACGAGTTCTCGATTCCATGATGTGACCCTGTCAGTTCTACCTTCTTCGCATGGGTTATCCGGAAGAAATATGTTGAACTCGTTCGACATGCTAATCTATGCATCCAAAACTCAGAAAATCATACATTCCTTTGAGTTGTCCCTCTTTAGTCGTTTTCTGGCCCTCGTCTATCAATTGATAGTCAAGAGTAGTTATGCATTCGTGTCCATCGATGCCCACTACTCTTGTGGTCCGTCAAGCCATTCTATTCCAGAATGACTAGGAGAAACAAACTCCTGTACCTTATCCATTTATAGGATTTGGTTAAAGCAGTTGTATTCCGTAGATCAAAATGCCAATCCAACTTTTCTTCCATTCTACCTCGAAGTATCACCCTCTTTCATAACAAGAGTATCGTGAGAATTGCACACCCTCTTATGAATTCTTGATGCAGTGATACTTCTCGCCCTCATTGTTCATTCCTCGGTCTCCGTGTTATTGTAGCCGGAATGCCGACAGGTGAACCATGATGTGTGAAGTCAATACTCTCAGCAACTTCATTACTCAGTAGTTAATGGATACTACTCTCATTCCTAGCATGTTGGTTCTTGAATCATCATTCTAAGATAGATTGTGCTACCTAGTTCTTATCTTCGGTGCACTCTACAATCAATGAGTTAGGATTGTGTCAAATCCTTGCTCTTTTGATCTTATCATCTTTCCCTGAAAAGCAAGACTGTTCTCGAGCTTAGTAACATATCGGTGGTTCGTGATTTTCTGAATATCTTCTCGGAAGTATTACCAGGTTGACACCTGACCCCTATGTTGAGTTCGTGATCAAGTTGGTTTCTATATGAACCATCCTTTCTCCAAGAATATGTGTCAAATACCTTGAGCTAGTTGGATAAGCTAAATAACAACTTGGAGAGTTGGAAGATAAAAGCTATTTCGATTTAGATCATTCTAATGGGTATCGTGTATGTATGTTGAAGAAATATGATATCTTCATCAACTGATCCCCGTGATTAGTTGTTGGGTCTATTGTGTTGTCCAAACTTTGATTTGAGTATTGGCTATCCTCAAATCAAATCAGAACCAACGATGTTCGTAATGTTGTCTTACTCGTGGTTGATTCCTCGAGCATACACAATTATATCCTTTGGTCTGACCAATGCTATCACCTTGTTCACATAATTGTGGAATTCCACTAATATGGAAACCTATATGAATTGTTGTTGATCCCATCAGCAACATTTTTACCTTCCCCATGATTCGTGTTGAACATCCAGCTAGTGTTGGAAACTTTGTGAGCAATGCTTTCATGTTCCGTTCATGAAGCATATCTTCGGCTGAAAGGAGTGACCTCCTCTAATTCATGTGCATTTGATGCAAGTTGCCGCCGTGAATTCGAGAAAAAAAGTTTTTACTTCCTCTGGATTCATCCCAAGTCAGTTATGCACGTGCTAAGTATTCTATGGTCTGATAGACTGATCATCTTCATTCTATACGTATCCGTAGCACACCAAGGCACTGATTGATTTGTTCAAGGAGAAGAAGTTCCTTCTTAAGAGCTAGACTTATGCAAGGACTTCGATATCCTCGTTGATGGTTTCCAACCTGAACTCGGTAGTGTTTTATTATAAGAATACTATGTGGTCCTGCTTGTCTGGGACAGCGTGTTTACATGTGTGTAGCAGAGCCAGCTCATATTTTGGAGCTTACTACCGTAGTCCATTTCCTGAGAATCTCACAACGTCATCTCGTTGATTTGTGTTGCAAACTTTAATTTTTCTTTCTAGACTTGATGAGTCTGGATATCCTGACACCAACCAGATCTGAATCTCAGGAAGATATGATGGTTGGAACGTGTCCCAAGAAATATAATATTGGAATCTCGGTAACCCGGTAACGTGGATGTCGTGGCCAACGCACCTAGCCGGAAGGCCTATTATTGTAGTATCTTGGTTGAAGAAGTTGGTCACCTCCCCATAAGGATCTTGCAGGATCTACTTCTGTAGTTATTCCTTATGGATTCTTGTGTTCCGAAGTCCGACCTTTTACTTGATGTTCTAGAAATCAAACCATATCTATGAATAGATTACGCTAGCACATCAAGGAGAACATTAGAAGCGGAGTGCTAAATGTCTCTCGGTCGGTCATCCAGATTTTGTCCCCTTGGCATCGCTAAGGTGAAATCTAAGAAGGAGTTATCTTCCTCTGCATCTGCATCGTCCATCACCATTCATCATGGTAGTATGTTGTGTTGCCAGGATCCTTGACACGGATATTGGTAAAACCTTGATGAATATGGAAATGCTCAAGTTCCTGGGAGCACGCACAAGCACTAGGTGTTATCATCGTCATTAATTGGGATTCGCTCTCAGTTTTCTTCGATCATGCTATAACCATTCAAACAGTGGAATCACTCTCTACTGTTGAATTTCTCCCCAGTTACTAGAATCATTCCCAGCATTTGCATTTTATTCCCAGCTTGCACCGCCATTGTGCCGTCCTACCTTGGGTTCCATCCATTTCCGGTGATAAGCAAATCACCACTTGTATTGTCTTCAACAAGGTAGTCCACATCATCCATACTAGTCCGAGTATACCATTCTACCAAACTCCGCCAAACGACTGTTGGTAATTTGCCTTAGGATGGTATAGAAAGTCTCAATGATCTCTATATCAAAGGTAATTCTTTTTGCCACTTAAGGTATTAATTCTACAAGCCACCTCATATAAGATGTCTCGTTATGGTGTCATGGCAACTCAACTCCTCGCTACGTTGACCATCGTTGACCACCTTCTTAAGCGTGAAATTGTTGTCTACCTAGTGAACCTTCGTATCCTGTTTCACTCCATCCCTTTGGATGTATGTTTGGTGTCTCAGCTCAAGATATGTTTGAATGTCCCACTCCGTGAGTTGATCCTGAGTTGTTCGATCTTCGAGATAATCGATCCTTCTAGAGTTTCCTTTTCCTCTCATTGTCATGTAGGCTGGAGTTCTCAGAGCAAGACGTCGAGACAAAGATGGTGATCGAATCAACGTTCCTATGAAGTGCAAGTTGGATCATGAAGATCGTGTTAGTTTTGTGTCCCCTCAGTCTTCTTACCTCACGTCTTGAATCTCGGGACGAGATTCTTGTTTAGTGGGGGTGAGTTGTCACAACCCTAGCATTGCTTATAACTAGTTGCTTTAAAGAATTCATGCATCATGTTAAATATCTGAAAGTTGAACTGAGGAATTTTGGAAGCCTCAAAAACTTAAATAAAAGAAGGGCAAAAACCTAAAATCTCATTCATTGTTTCCAAAATGCTCTTCTTAAATGTTTGATATTTTTGGCAAGGGTTCTGGTCCCAACCAAAAATATTGAACATTTTTAAGGACTTAATTTTGGGACTTTTAATTTAAATCATTAGCTATTTGAATTTGAATTATATTCATATAATTAGAATATAATTTCAAATACCCCTGAAATATTTTATGAGCTTTTGGAAAAGTCCATCTAGCAGAATAAAAATATTCAGAGGAGTTTTTGGCATTGTTTGAATTGTTTTAAATTCAAAACAGTGGCAAAAGATTAAATAAAAACAGAAAAATAAAACAATAAAAGAACGGAAACTCACCTGTAACTTAACTGGCGTTCTAGCCCACCTGGCGGCCCATCTGAGCTGGCCGGCCCAACCCACCTCCTCCTCTCTCTCGTCTTCCTCCCCCTCGCCCCGAACCAGCTCGGTGGCGAGCGCCGACGCCGCCCTGGCCACCTCCTGCCTGCCTTCATCTCTCCCCAACACCCTGGATGACGCCACGCAGACCCCCCTGACCCCCCCCCAACTTCTCCTGATTCCCCAGTGCTTCTCCCCCCTCCTCTGCTCTTCCTAGCAGCACCACTGAGCGCAGCCGA
>NC_057801.1:337026035-337037558 GCF_018294505.1 Triticum aestivum
CACCACCGCTCGCCGTTGCCGCACCCAGAGCCACTGCCCTGCCTCTCCGTCGTGTCCAGAAGAGTCACCCCGTTGCCCTACTTCTCCTCGACGAGTCGCACGATGTTGGACGACCTGCATCGCCGTCAACACCACGTCGCCATCTGTGCCTCCCCGAGCCTACTGATCTGCTCCGCGTGTCCGCCGTGAGCTCCTCTCTGTTTCCCCTCTGTCCCCTCACTCGATTATGTGCCTTAGCGCCGCTCCCCGTTGTCACTGAAGCTTGTCGGCATTGCGTCCGTCGTCACAACTGCTAGCAGCCCCGCGTGGCTACCCTGAGCATGAAGGTGTGCTCAGGAAGCTCCCAGGAGCCCCACTCAGCCATCAGTTCGCTTGCTAGCGCGTTGCGGTCCTCGCGCCCGTGGCACCGTTGCTCCGGCCGCCGCCACGCTTACTACCGGTGTTGCTCCCGACCACCCCGTAGCCTCCCACCCCGTCCATTGGCTGCGGACGAGCAAGAGCTCCTCCCAGTACCCCCAACGTGCCAAACCACCGCCCACAACTCAATTCCGAGCGTCACCGCCGCGAGCCGTGGTCGCTGTCGTCTAATCGTCGGCGCATCCGACGTGGCTACGTCATTAGTAGCTAGTGACCCAGCTAACCGCCCCTAGAGCCACTGCCATGTGGACCCCAGTGCCTAAACTAATTAGTTTAATTCCTCTGTTAGATTAGCACTAATCAGAGTGGGCCCCGCCTGTCAACTTTGACTTGGCCACGTCAGCTTTGACCGGGTCCCACATGTCAGCCTCTATAGCTGACTGTGTAACTGACCAGTGGGCCCCACTGGTTAGGTTTGACTCGTGACAGCCCTGTTGACCTGCGGATGCAAGCATGACGTAGTAAGTCATTTTCTGGATTAATTTTAACTCAGGAAATTCCAGAAAATGCCCAAAATTCTAAAATTCATAGAAATTCAACCGTAGCTCCAAATGAAATAAGTTATATATGAAAAATGATCAGAAAAATCCAATCTATCCATCTGTACCATTTTCATGCATGTTGGAACAAGTTATAGCTGCCGTTTAGGACAAATCATATAAAGGGCATTTAAACCGTCACATATGGAGTTTGAATTTGAATCTTTGATTCAAACCAACTTCATTTAACCTGTTGCTAATTGCATTAGCTCAAACCAACTTCATTTAACCTACAGCCCGGATTCACTCACTGATGACCGACACGTTCGTTGCTGGGTCATGTATGCCTGTCCCTATAAGTTAGTGCCACTTTGGGTTCACGACTAGCCATGTCAGCCCGAGCTCCTTGTCATATGGATCCTAGCAACACTATCATATACGTGTGCCAAAAGGTGCAAACGGTCCCGGGCCTAGTAAGGCGACACCCATGGGGATACCGTGCGTGAGGCCGCAAAGTGATATGAGGTGTTACATGCTAGATCGGTGTGGCATTCAGTCAGGGTCCTGACAAAGATCGTGCCATATCAAGAACACGAGAGAGAGAGAGAGAGAGAGAGAGAGAGATCAGACACATAGCTACTGGTACATACCCTCAGCCCCGATGGTGAACTACTCCCTCCTCGTCATGGAGAGCGCCGGGATGATGAAGATGGCCACCGGTGATGGATCCCCCCTCCGGCAGGGTGCCGGAACAGGGTCCATATTGTTTTTTGGTTGCTACAGAGGCTTGTAGTGGCGGAACTCTCAATCTAGGTTATTTTCTAGGGATTTCTGTATATATAAGAGGAGTTGGCGTCGGGACAAGTCAGGAGGGTCTCCAAGGCGGCCATGAGATAGGGGGGCGCGCCCAGGGGGGTAGGGCGCGCCCCCCACCCTCGTGGGTGCCTTGGGACTCTTCTCGCCCATCTCCGGTACTCCGTGGGATTCTTCTGGTCCAAAAATAATCTCTGTGAAGTTTCAGCTCAATTGGACTCCGTTTGGTTTTCCTTTTCTGTGATACTCAAAAAGAAGGAAAAAACAGAAACGGGCACTGGGCTCTAGGTTAATAGGTTAGTCCCAAAAATCATATAAAACAGCATATAAATGCATATAAAACATCCTCGATGGATAATATAATAGGATGGAACAATCAAAAATTATAGTACGTTGGAGACGTATCATCCAGCAGTCGTCCGACGACTGGGACGCCAAGGACGCCAACATGGCAAGCTACCACTTCCTCGTCCAGCTGATGAGCGGGAACTTTGATGGGTGCGAGTTCCTCCATGCGCCATGAGCCGACAACGATGCAGCGGACGCCCTCGCTCGCATTGGCTGCATCCGGCAGGCCATACTAGACGGCGTCTCCCTTGAGTGCATGCGCCAGCCGTCTATCAAGCCTTCGTTGGAGTTCGACTTCATCTTCATGCCGGCTGACCCCGGAGCAGTCAGATCCGGCTCCGGGACTTCAGCAGTCGGCCCGGGGACTTCAGCAAGCGGCTTGGGGGCTGCACCACCAGCACCCAGCCCAGGAATTCCAACAGGCGGCCCTGGGACTTCAGCAGTCGGCCCGGGGACTTCATCGGCACCACCAGGAGTGCCCTCCTCCAGCTCGCCACCTCCCAACCCGGCCACCCTCGTGCCAGTTGTTGTCTTCACAGTGGTGGTGGCCCCATCTTGGGCGCAGCCCATCCGCGACTATCTAGTGAGCCACCTGCTACTAGCAGACGAAGTGCTAGCCCCATAGATCCAGCACCGAGCAGGCGCCTACACCATCGCCAACCAAGAGCTCACCAGGCAGAGCATGACCGGCGTTTATCAGCGCTGCATGGAGCCAGAGAAGGGCATGGAGATCCTCAGAGACATTCACTAGGGTGAATGTGGCCACCACGCCGCCTCCAGAGCCGTCGTAGCAAAAGCCTTCCTCCATGGTTTCTTCTGGCTAACTGCTTTGGACGATGCCAAAGATTTGCTCAAGAAGTGCAAGGGGTGCCAGAAGTTCAGCACCAAGCAACACCAGCTAGCTTCTGTCCTCAAGACCATCCCCATCACCTCGCCATTTGCCGCGTGGGGTTTGGACATGGTTGGTCCGTTCAAGGCAGCACGTGGCGGCATGACTCATTTGCTGGTAGCTCTGCACAAATTCACCAAGTGGATAGAAGTCAAGCCAATCAAGAAGCTGAACGGTCCGACAGCCGTCACGTTCATTGCCGACATCACTGTCCGATACAGTGTTCCCCACAGCATCATCACCAACAATGGCACCAACTTCGCCAAAGGCTCCTTGGCCCGTTTTTGCGCAAACTAGAGTATCTGACTGGACCTAGCGTCTATTGCCCATCCACAGTCAAATGGCCAGGTGGAGCGAGCAAATAGCCTCATCCTGTCCGGCATCAAGCCCCACCTGATCGAGCCGCTAGAGCGATCGACCGGCTGCTAGATCGACGAGCTACCGGTCGTCCTCTAGAATCTTCGGACCACGCCCAATAAATAAACCGGCTTTACGCCTTCTTCCTTGTGTACGGTGCTAAGGCTATCATCCCAATGGATATCAAGTTTGACTCGCCTCGGGTCACCATGTACACGGAGGCGGAAGCAAAGGAGGCACGAGAAGACGGTGTTGACCTGCTGGAAGAGGCCCGGCTACTGGCATGCAGCTGGTCCGCCATCTACCAGCAGAGCCTGCGCCGCTACCACAACAAGAAGGTCAAGTTGCGCACATTCCGCGAAGGGGATCTTGTGCTCCTCCTGATCTAGTGATCAGCCGGCCGGCACAAGCTCGCAGCTCCTTGGGAAGGCCCCTTCATCATCAGCAAGGCCCTGGGAAACGACTCGTACTACCTCATCAATGCACAGAAGCCTAAGGCACGCAAGTGATGCACAACCGGCGAAGACATAGAGCGGCCATGGAACGCAAACCTGCTCCGCCCATTTTACAGTTGAGGCGTGCGTATGTACCATGCCAACTTTTTTCTTAAGTAAAGACCTCAGGTCCCCCGAGATGCACTCAGGGGCTACCTTTTTATCTATAAGATAAGCTTAAGCCATGATTTGAGTTTTTCATATTGTTGCCCCGCCCGGGTTCCGGTCAGCCTGCCCGGGGGCTCACCGCCTTGGCCTAAGTTCGCACAAGCCAGAGCCGACTAGTATTGTGCCGACGCCATAGCCCTCTCTTCGCTCCAAGTCACAGCTCATAGCGTGGCTGTCCGACTGGCAAGAGGTAAAGGCCAGAAACACTATCCACATGAAAAACGACTAAGGAAAACACCGACTATGGCCAAGCCGGCCTCTCGCCTCCCTCGTCCAACTTCTAAGCAGCCGGCAGGCTAGCTTCTTGTTTGACTAGCTACGCTCTAAGCGGCCGAAGTAACTTGGCCGTTCCAAATGACCAAGTCCTTGACCAAGCCACAGACCGCAGCGCGGCTGTCCGGTTGGTAGGGAGGCGGCCAAATGAAGGCAGCAAATGAAAAACCCGCCTGCTTAGCAGCCGGCTCAGAACTCGAGGGCTACACCCAGTGGGTGCGCTGGCGCGCCCCCACAGAAGATTACAAGATGAAGAAGCAAAAATTAGATGCACATACCCGGACGGCCGCCCGCGTCGCCAGCAATTCCTCCCTCGCCCTCGGGAGAGTGGCATCCTTGGCGAGGAACTCGTGCTCCAGGTCCCGCACTGCCAAATTGAGGGCGGCGGGGCCGGGTCCTACTACCCAACCTGAGGAAGCGGTGCTCATGGCCCCAGTGCCCCCTCCCCGTTAGCTCGTCGCAGCCTCCACCCACCGCCTTGGCTCCGATGTCGCCCGCGTCGCACATCGGCGCGCAGGAGTGCGTGCCACTAAGGCCTGGCTCGCCGCCTGCCCAGTGCCGGCTGGTGGTGCCTCCGGCTGGTTGGGCTCGCCACCTCCTTGTCCGTCCGTGTCCGTCGCATGCTAGGTCTCCTCCACCTCCGGGCTGACGGTGTTGGGGACCACTGGCTCCGGCACCGACTGGTCGGCCTCGGCCGCCCCAGGCAGCGTCCGCTTCTCCGCCATCTCCACCTCCGGCTGTTCATGGGTGACGGTCTCCGGGACCGCGCCGCCAGTTGGATCTGCCGTACACCTAGGGTCGGCTTCGGCCTGCGCCTTAGTCGTGGCCTCCTCCTGTGCCTACATCGCCGCCTTCGCTTCCGCAGCGGCCCGGGCCTCCGCCTGTGTCGCTTCCTCCACCTGGGCTTCAGCCCGCTCCTTCTCCACGGCTTCCTGCGCCTCGCACGATCCTCTCCTGCGCCTCCCGAAGTGAAGCAGCCGGATCCGGACGCCGATCATCCATGGAGCCGTCCACTGAGTCCATCAGCGAGGCGGATGAAGCCTGCGTGGTGGCGATGGCCGTCCTACTCAGCAAGAGAGCAAAGATAAGAAAGCACACCAAGAAAGAAGAAAAATATTAAGTTAGGGCGGCAAGCACTCTTACCCGGACGTGAACGGCATGGTCTTCAGCCCCTTCTCGGTGACGGCCACCTTTTGGGCCTCGTATTGCCTGGTGGCATCCGCCTGCTTGGCCTTCTTGGCCGGGTGGCTGCCGTACCTCCCTGCCAGGCGGCTCTTCTGCCCGCCGAGTGCAGCAGCCAGCCGTGGCGTAGAAGGTCCGGCTCCTGTTCCCGAGCCTCCCCTAGGCGGACGCCTCTCCTCAACATCCTCATCATCGTCCGGCCAAGACCGGACATCGACGATTCCTCCGCCGCTGCCTCCTACGGAGCCGCACGCTTCGGGGCCGCCTGTTCCTCCACTGCCTCCTACGGAGCCGCACGCTTCGGGGCCTCCTGTTCCTCCGCCGCCTCCTCCGGTGACCTCCTCCTCGCCGCCTTCCTCCATGGCGGCCGTCCTAAGCTCGGGATCGTCGACATCACTATCCTCATGGTCCGACATCCACTCATGGCCAGCAGTCGGCGTGCCTTGGCCCAGAAAGCGCTGCCGCAAAAGCCGACTAGTCAAGATGGAGGAACAAAGAACATTGTAAATGAAGCAGCCGGACCTAGTACTTACCGTTGGAGGCGGTTGGACCGATTGTAAGGCTCCTTGCCGATATGCCACTCCTCCTCACTGAGATTGCAGTTGGAGAAGTCGTTGACATGGCGGGCCACCTCCGCCCTCGGCATCTCCTTGGTGGACATCCGACATGGATCCTGCCGGCCGCTCATCTGGCTGATGAGGTGCGGCCGAAGCTGAAGCGGCGATACCTGGCGCATGACAAAGTTGGCTAGCAGGTCGACCGGCTTGAGCCCCTCCCAGCTTGTCATCTCTTCCAGCCGGGCGAGGACGCTGACAATATGGGCCGGCAGGTGCTTGAGCGGCTGCTATTGCCAGTTGTCGTGCAGCCCAGTAGGCGGCCCGGGCATCAAGGCCGGCAGGTTGATGTAGTCGATGTTGCGAAGTTTCCGGACATAGAAGTATGATCTCTGCCAAAGTTTGGCTGACTCGTGCAGAGGGATGGATGGGAAGCGTGTGCTGCCTCCTGAGCGCCTCACGGCCACGCACGCCCCATACTGGGTCGGCTACTCCTTCGCCGATGTACTCAACTTGAGGTAGAAGAACCTACCCTAGAGCTCGATCGTCGGCAAGACGTCGAGGTATCCCTTGCAGAAGTTAACGAAAGCCGAGATGCACACCACCGTGTTGGGGGTGAGGTGATGCGGCTGCAGCTGGTAGAAGTGGAGGAACTCCCGAAAGAAGCTGCTGGCAGGGAGCGCAAAACCGCGGAGGAAGTGCGCACGGAAGACGACGTACTCACTGGGCTCCGGCCGCGGTGAGATCTCCGGCTCGGGGGGACACGCACGCCCATGTTGTCGGCATGAGGAAGCCTCCGCGTCGTGCGGAGGAAGTCGATGTGGTCACTGTGGATGTTGGACCCCAGCCAACCGCTCTTCGCCATGGCGCGGGTATGGCGAGGAGGAGCTCAGCGATGAGGTTGACGGACGGCGTGGCGATGATGGAAGGCCGCTACGATGGCCATGGTAGAGCACCTGCTTCAGCGGAGCAGTGGCCGTGGCGAGGCAATGGCGATGAAGGAGCGGCAACCACAACAGCGCTTCAGCGGCGGCGGAGCATCGCAGCGGCAGCAACGGCGAAGGGAGAAGAGAGAGTGGGAAGGGGGCACGCGTGTGTTTTGCCGCCCCTCATCCTTCTCCCCCTCCTGATCATCGCCTCAGCAAAGCCGAGGCGATGTGGGGGTCTGGGATTAACTGCGCCCCAAACCCCGCACGGCCCCGCGTATTCCACGCGGTTATGGCGCATTAAGTGTGCCGCAGAAGGGCAACCGCCCGCCTCGAACATAGCGCATCTGCACGCGGGCCGATGTCCTGTAGTGGCGGGCCCCAGCCTGTGACGACGTCCCATCGCGTGCATGGGCTGGCAAGCCGGCCTGGCCTGCGGGCGCCACATGGAGCACGTATGGCGGGCGGCGCCCCTTCGATTCTAGCCCTGTTGATTCAAATTCCACCAGGCGGACGCTCCCGCGGCCGGCTCCTAGCATCCAGCTCCACCCAGCCGGAGAGAGCTGAAGGCGGAAGAACTCTCGAAGGGGAAACTGCTAAGGCCCTCTAACTACTAAAGTTGTAGAACCTCACTAGCTTTGGGGACTACTGTCGCGGGGATAGGCCCCGGTAGCTTCATCAACACTTAATCATATTTCAAGACATCGGGGCTGGCCAAGCCCCTCCGTCCGTCTGGTCGCAAGGCCGGCTCCCTAGGCCGTCTCGAACCAGAGGTCCACCTCCTAGAAGATGGTGGACCCCAAGAAGACGGCTGGAACCGGCAGGCCGCCTCCTAGAAGAGGGCGGGCCCCAAGAAGGTGGCCGAGGTATGGGTCCACTCCTAGCGGGCGACCCATCCTCCACCTCGGAGTCCGACCAGGTGAGGCATGGCCATAGTGCACCATGCCTCCCCCGAATCCCGGCCACGCGGCCGCCGACCCGCCCGGTGCTATCGTGGCTATAGTAGGCGCCCCTTGGCGGCCGCCGACCCGCCCGGCGTGGCGCTGTAGCCATGGCGCGCCCGACATGGCCTCCGTTAGCACGGACGGAGCAACAGTGGAGAGTCATCGATGGGGCCCGCAGACGGCGGGCCACACCTGCCGGCCAGTTCCTCGGCAGCCGGTCACAATCTAGTAATGATCAAGAAGTGATCCTGAACTACTTACGTTCAAACATAACCCCACCATGTTCTCTTCTCGGACTCACCCGAAAAGAGACCGTCACGGTTACACACGTGGTTCGTGTATTTTAATTCGAATCTAGTGTCAAGTTCTCTACAACCGGACATTAAAAATTACCATCTGCCACATAACCATGGGCACAGCTCTCGAAACTTTAAACCCTGCAGGGGTGTCCCATCTTAGCCCATGACAAGCTCATGATCCGCAGAGACAATCCTCCATCGCGGGACATCCAATCAGACTCGGGGTCCCGGTGCACAAGACATTTCGACAATGGTAAAACAAATCCAGCAAGACCTCCTGGCGTGCCGACACCCTAGTAGTAGTCACGTGTATCTCGTCTCAGGCCACGTCTGCATGAGCACTGCGTACAGCAACTGAGACCTAAGTTTCACTGGGGGAAGCCGCACACGACTCTAGTTTGGGACCAACACCATCAACATTGGCCCCCTGTATTATGTAGAATTACTCCTCGGGTAGCACTAACTCCCTATGCATCAAATTTAATATCAAGTCTAGTTATTATGTTGGGCAAATGGTAAAACCAATTTTGGGCCTTGTTGTAAGAGTCTTATTCAAAGCGAACTGTCGAGAGGGGCCCATAAACCCTCATCGTGTTAGGGACGCAAAATCAAGGAACATAACACCGGTATGACGGAAACTAGGGTGGCAAGAGTGAAACCAAACACCAGGCATAAGGCCGAGCCTTCCATCCTTTACCAAGTATATAGATGTATTAATTAAAAAAGAGATATTGTGATATCCCAAGATATCCATGTCCCGACATGGAACAACCTACAACTACACCTGCAACTAGCAATGCTATAAGATGGGCTGAGCAAAGCAGTAACATAGCCAAACAACAGTTTTCTAGGAAGGTGAAAAAGGTTAGAGGTTGTTTCATGGCAACTTGGGAGACTTGATAAACAAGTGGTAGGAAGCGCGACATAGCGATAGCATCGAGACAACTAGCATAGCAATGATAGTAGTGAGATCCAGGGTAATGGTCATCTTGCCTGAAATCCCGCTAGGAAGAAGAACGAGTCAATGAAGAAGACGAATGGACGTAGACGAACCAAGCATAGTCGAACGAGTCCTCACGATCGCAACAAAACAGGAACTATCGAGAAGAAGCACAACCGGAAAGAAGCAAACAACATTGTAAACACACGACACATAAACATGGCACGATGCTCAACCAAGTATGATGCATGACAAGGCTACATGATGCTACTCATGGAAAGAGATGATCCATACAAGAACACACATGCAAGCAAGTTTAAATGAGGCCGGAAACAACATATAACAATTCCGGTAAGTCCTCATATGAAAATTTCTAAGTTGGTCCAGATCTAAATAACAAATTAAGTTTAAGTTGTTAGACAGCAAGTTAAAGTGCACCATGATGATCTACATGTTTTTCTAGTCAAGTTACATGTAAAGTTCATTTAATTCGGAGCTACGGCCTAGAAGATATGAGCAAAACAAGCTAAACATGGCAATGATGCAAAATGCATACAAACATCAAGATCACGTGCTCAAAACAGGGATGCAACAAGATAATATGAAACTACATGCAATTCTAAGCAAGTTTAATATGGAACATGATCAAAACGGAGCAACGGTGCAACACATACACTCCAAACAAGTTATAACATCAATCTGCCCAAAATAGCAAGTAGGCACTTCGCAATCATCAAAAAAACATACTACAGGAATCATATGAGCACAACTTGATATGCGCTCAAAGTATAGATAACATACTTTCAATATTATTAAGTTTCAGGTTCATAGGCATCAAGATTAAACCAAGGTAGTCAATGCAAAAGCAACTTAATAACAGAGATTATGACGGTGAAAAACATGGAATATGCAAGAGCAGAGTTAACATGACGACATGTTGTAGGCATGAAACAAAGATGCTACAACAACTATACATAGCAAACAAGGGCATGGCATGAAAGTGCACATAAATAATAGAAAATAAAATCAAGGCATCATATGCATATGGATCATGGATTAGTGGGAACCAACAAGACCAGTTGGAATGTTGTAACAGTTTTAGCAAGTGTAAAACAGCAACATTATCGTAGCATGTTTACCAGCTTGTAATAGAGGTCATATGAAGTGCAAAATTAACAACGATGGCATGCGAACAAATTAATCATAGCATACTTAAATTCATGTAATTGGAGAATCTCAAAATAGGCATAGATTAATTAATATCAAGCTCACAACATCGCATCATGAAGTTAACAGAAAACCGGAACATCATTTAGGCAAGTTCCTGGCACTTAAAACATATGCTACAGGACGTATATGAGGCATCAAAAGGCATGGCAAGATAGATAATCACATGTAAATCAAAACATGTGAACTAAGCATCTCAAGATTATGCACGGGTTAGATGGTAGCATCAAGCTAACATAGCAACATGATATAACAGATTAAGACTTGACAGAACATCAACAGCAAGTAGCCCACTTCACAAGCTTGATGCAGTCACCACCGAGCATATCAAAATAAATGTATTGCACCACTGCAAATATGGCATAATTATTCTCCTAAAACATCTGGACATGATGCTCAAAATAGAATCACAGAAAGAGATATAAAAAAGACAAATAGCAAGCACTTTTGCGGTAGGGATTGATATTTTAAGATGAACCATAGCATTAATGCAAAGCAACCCAACTTGTAGATCACTCCGAGGTGAATATTTGAATATCAAGATCATCATGATAGGATCGACAAGGACAAAGTTAGAACACTCACAATATGCATACATGATGTTAACAGACAGCAGATTTCAGATATTTATATCACTTAGCAGTTTTGCAATGAAGATTAAGGCATCAATATGAATAGTAACATGCATACAAACTACTCCATCATCGAGAGCATTCAGAGATTAACATGTTTACATATCATACACTCAAAACGGAGCAATATGCACAAAGTTATGCCATGACGAATATGTACACATATTGTTGAAAAATTTGGGACTTGGAGAAAATCAACCTCGCAGAAACGGGACGGGGAGGGCCCGGGACAGCGGGATCCAGGACGTGGTGGTGTATTTGGACGGAGGGATTGGTAGATCTCATCCACCCTGGTGGATCCGGGCCGGATCTCGCCAGATCCGGCTGGAGACAGCGTCGGCGCGTCAGCGGCGAGGCGACTCCGGTGCGGTGGTGGCGAGCGGTGCGGAGGAGGCGGCGAGCTTGGCAATGGAGGAGGCGGCGGGCGGTGCTGGAGGCGGCGGCATGGGGCGCTGGGCAGTGCGTTGGCTACCGGCTGTGGCGCGGAGGAGATGCGGGCCGGGCGGCGGTGAGCAGGCTGTGGGTGACGCGGCGGTGGCTGCCGGCAACGGTGGGCCGAGGCGGGTGGCGAACGCCGGCCC
>NC_057801.1:337038013-337057318 GCF_018294505.1 Triticum aestivum
CGCGACCGGGCGACGAGCGCCGGCACGAGGCGCGGGGAACAGCGGGATGTGCGGCCGGGCGGCGCTCTGGCCCGGGCGGCGGTGGATGGGCCTCGCGGGCCCGATTCAGACTGCGGTGGACGGGGCGGAGCGGGGACAAGTGGTGCCGTCTGGTTGGTCGAGGGCGTGGGCTAGACGTGTCCAGCCGACGGCGGACATGTCCGGCGGCGTGAAGGAGGAGGCTAGGGTTTGTTCCGGATTTGGGGGAGGGAAGACATTTTTATAGGTGGAGGGAGCTAGGAGAAGGCTATTGAGGTGCAGTTTTCGCCCACACCATCGTGATCCAACGACGAAGAGCATGGAGGGGAGTTTGCTGGGCTAGTGGGCCGTTGTGGAGGTGTGCTGGGCTGCAAGGGAAAGGGGTCCGTCTGTTAACGTCATTAACCGTTGGGGCATTAGACGAACTCCAAATGGAACGAAATTTGACAGGCGGTCTACAGGTGATGTACCAAGACCACTCGTCAACTCTCGGCCCATTCCAAGAACGTTTTTCTGCAGCTCACAAAACAAGATCTGGGAGGTGCGGCGGGCGCGTGCGAGTGTGTCTGTGCTCAGACCGGAACAAAGAGAACCAGGAGAACCCAAGCGGATGCATGTTTTGAAAAACATGAAGATGAAATGCACATGATGACATGGAAAAGTGCAACAAGCAAGCGAATGACATGGCAACAACGGCGAATAAACGGAAGACACCTGGCGCATCGGTCTTGGGGCGTTACAATGTTGCTGCCTAAAATGGATACATTTGTGTTGATTACTAATGGAGGGCCTAGCATGGACAAGAGGGATGAACACTGGAGCAGGATCAAGCATGGAGATGAAGGCGCACGCGAAAGGAACCAGAATGGCGTTTCTAGTGCATATTTGAGCACTTTCAAGCCTCTGTGATGACCTACAAGGTCATGGACGAAATATACAAGATGCCCCTTCATAAAATTTCGTCCATAGCTTATTTTAGGTGCTACGCCACCTTATTTTTGGGCCAGGCCCATGTAATTTCGAAATATAACTTCCTAGGCTATTTTTAGAGTCCGTATGTGTGGGGAAACAAAGTTTGGGTTGGTTTCGGACCCCTCCTACAAGGTGCCACGAAATTCCCCCCTATTCCTTCATATATACAGCCCTTAGGGTGACGTTTAGACTTTGTGTTTTGTTTAGATTCTAAGTTCGCCATAGCTGCAAATTCGCGTATTCCGCTTGTGTTCAACGACCACAGCAAGACATCATGGAACCCCACCTTCGTTAATGAAGCTTTCCTCTTATATTCGCAATATTCAGATTGCAATCTCAGTTTCTTGCTTGTTCTTCATTTGCTCGCAGGAAATAGACCCTTGTGGTCAGGTTGATCATGCTCCTACGTGGTTAATAATGCCTCGGAAGTTCGTTTAGCGATTGCTAAGGCGCAAAGTCTTCACACGTTCGTAGTCGGATCATCAAAGTCAACTCCCGTAGAAAATGATAGCTGTCTCATCGAAACATAGGGACACCCTCGCCTCTATTAAGTGGTATCAGATTTCCAGGTTGCTCGGTGAGATTTTCCTGTTTTTTATAGTGTAGATCGAGTCTATTGTTCATACCTACAGTCCACGAAAAAGCCAAAAAATTAAGGTTAGTTCATCATATCTGAACCAATCTAAGCCTTTGCATAATCTATTTGGAGTTTTGCTTTGTTGAATTTGCGGTTGCATCGTCTGTCAAGTTGCTGGTCTTAGCATCTAGTTACCTTAGACTTTCGAGTTTTGGTCACCATCACGCCAATCCGAGTCCACCTCCACCATAGATTCGCCACCAGTCCGTGCTCCACCGCCCATCATATACCATCACCAGTCCGAGTTCCACCAGATTCATCTCCGCCACCAGTCCGAGTCTAGTATTTGTTCCTTTATTTTCGAGTTCTAGATCACACGATACTACGAGTCTTGAACAAAGCAGATTCCCCAACTTCCATGTTACATGTACAAGAAAAATAGTTCTATTTTCGAAAAAAACTAAGTCTAGAAAATTCTTGCTAGGTAGTTTTTAGACCATTCGTAGAATTTTTCAAAAGAAATTGTTGCGGAGCAAAAAAAGAGAAATAAAAAGTGAAAAAAAAGAAAAAATTAGAGTGTGCTCCTCCCTTGTTTACGTGCCATGCAGTGATTTTGTTAGTGTTCTAGGCTCGCGCATCTAGCACGGTCTAGCCTAGGACCAGCACAGTACCGTCGTTGAGCGTTTATTCAACTTTGCATCTCTGAATTGACTATTGCTTACCCTTTTTGCTACCATATTATAAGCCTTCCCAGATCCACATATATCTACGTCATGCGCTTGACTCTCTCTGGTAATCTCTCTATCCAAGCTTTGAGAGTTTTGACTACAACGGTTGCCGACCACCACCTGTTGTTGGGTAAGAACTGCTAAGAATTTGAGATTTGCCTGACGGATTAGTGACACCCCACCACCACCACTTTCTAGTAGTCTGTAGGATCATATTATTGTGTGTTTATATTGCTGCTAACCATGATAGGATCACAAGCCAACGAGATTGACTCTGAGAACTTGACGAAGAAGGAGCTTCATGATATATTTCAGCAAATGTTGGGTCAACATGTGGAAGACGTGATGGCCATCTTTGGAAAGGCATTGGAGAGGATTGATGACATTGAGAAGACAATTGACACCAAGTTGGACGCCAAGTTCGATGAAGTACTCATGCTTCTACCACAACCACCACCCGCACCTGCTGCACCATTGCAACAACAACAACAACCACCTCCACGTCGCGACACAGTCCTCCACCGAGCACAGCATGTTTCGTTTGAGCCAGGACAAACTTTTGGTGTCGTAGCTGCTGCTGTTGATGCTTTTGTATCTCCTGCTGGTACTGCAGAGGTAGAGGACCATTATGAGGATGAGATTGATTAAAATCAGAACTACGTGCAACCACCAGCACCACCACCACCAGGTCATGCTCATGCATATCATCTCAACGGTAGGGCTGCACCACCACCTGTGGTCCGAGATCATGACCATCTTCCTAAACTAAAATTGAATATTCCACCATTTGAGGGTAGATATGTTCCTGATATATATCTTACTTGGGAGTTAGAAACTGAACAACGTTTTACATGTTTACAATATCTTGAGGAGAGACGTGTTCCTGCTACTGTTTGTGCTTTCATTAGTTTTGCATGTGTTTGGTGGTCTGAACATTGTAGATTATATCCTATTCTAGCTACTTGGGCTGCTTTGAAAACTGCTATGCGTACTCATTGAGTTCCACCATATTATCAATGTGAATTACTTCTAAAATTGCAACGTTTAAGATGAGAAAAAATTAAGTAGAAGAATATTATCAGGAATTACTAACTGGCATGATTAGATGTGGTATTGTTGAGGATAAAGAAGCTATGCTTGCATGTTTTATGGGTGGATTAAATAAAGAGATTCAAAACATTCTAGAGTATAAGGAGTATAATAATATCACTCGTTTATTCCATCTTGCTTGCAAAGCTAAACATGAAGTGCATGATCGACAGGCATTGGCGCGAACTAATTTTTCTGCAGGTCGATGTTCATCATGGACACCATGTACATCCTCTACTCCCACACATCCTACTACAGCACCACTGACTTCAGCCGCCAATTCCAACCGAGATACTGGAAAATAGGCACCACCACTACCATCTGCCAGGAATACACCTTCTGGGCCTGCCTAGAGCTCTTCTTCATCCATGGCATCAACACGGCACACACATGATATTATTTGTCGTCATTGTAAGGGAAGAGGTCATTATGCGAGACAGTGCCAATCTCCGCGTGTTATGATTGCTACTGAGGATGGTGGGTATGAATCTGCTAGTGACTATGATGAGGAGACTTTGGCTCTTATTACAAGTGAAAAACACGGTGGAGATGATTCTGATCATGAGACGCAATACATGGCTGCTAAAGATGCTGACAGGTATTGAAGTTTAGTTACTCAACGTCTTTTGAGTGTGTAGGTCACACAAGCTGAGCAAAATCAGAGGCATAATTTGTTCTATACAAAGGAGTTGTGAAGGAATGTTCTGTTTGCGTCATCCTAGATGGAGGGAGCTGCAACAACTTGGGTAGCATGGAGATGGTGGAGAAGCTATCTCTCACCACAAGACCAGATCCGCATCCTTACTACATCCAATGGTTCAACAACAGCGGCAAGGTTAAGGTAACACGTATTGTCTATGTGCATTTTAGTATCTCTACATATGTTGATTATGTTGATTGTGATGTGGTACCCATGCAAGGATGTTCCTTATTACTTGGTAGACCATGGGAAATTGATACAAATTCTGTACACCATGGTAGAAACAATCAGTGTACTCTTTATCATAAAGATAAACATAGTACTTTGCTTCCTATGACTCCTTATTCAATTTTGAAAGATGATATTAATAGAGCTAATAAAGGAAAACATGAGAAAATAAGAGTGAAAGTCTTATTGTGGCAAAAGAATTTGAGCAACAAATGAAGCCTAATAATAAACCGTCTAGTGTTGCTTCAGAAATTTAATTGAAAAGTGCATGTTTACTTGCCACCAAATCTGATACTGATGAGCTAGAGCAAATCTGTTTGATATGCTTTTGTGTGCAAATAGGCATTATTTTCATTCGAGGACGTGCCTTCCTCTTTTCCTCCTACTATCACTAACATTTTGTAGGAGTTCGCTGACGTCTTTCCACAAGACGTGCCACCGGGATTACCACCTATTGGCGGGATTGAGCATCAGATTGACTTAATTCCTTGTGCTTCGCTGCCAAACCGTGCACCATATCGTACCAATACAGAGGAGACGAAGGAGATTATGTGTCGAGTACAAGAGCTGCTCGACAAAGGTTATATACGCGAATCACTTAGTCCTTGTGTTGTTCCTATTATACTAGTGCCAAAAAAGGATTGCACATCACGTATGTGTATTGATTGTAGAGGCATTGATAATATTTCTATTCGTTATCGTCATCCCATTCCTGGGCTAGATGATATGCTTGATGAATTGAGTGGGTCTACAATATTCGCCAAAGTTGATTTGCGTAGTGGATACCATCAAATTCGTATGAAATTGGGTGATGAATGGAAAATAGCATTTAAAACTAAGGTTGGTTTATATAAGTGGTTAGTCATGCCTTTTGGGTTAACTAATGCACCTAGTACTTTCGTGAGATTAATGAACAAAGTTTTACGTGCTTTCATTGGACGATTTGAGGTAGTCTATTTTGATGATATACTGATTTATAGCAAATCGTTAGAAGAACATTTCGAACATTTACGTGATGTTTTTATTGCTCTACGTGATGCACATTTGTTTGGTAACCTTGGGAAGTGAACCTTTTGCATCGATTGGGTATCTTTTCTTGGCTATGTTGTTACTCCACAGGGAATTGAAGTTGATAAATCCAAGATTGAAGCTATTGAGAGTTGGCCATAGCCCAAAATGGTCACACGAGTGAGGAGTTTTCTTGGACTCACAAGTTTTGATAGGCGTTTTGTGAGAGATTTTAGCACCATTGCTGCACCTCTCAATGAGCTTACAAAGAAGGATGTGCCTTTTGTTTGGTGTACCGCACAAGAAGAAGCCTTCACGGTATTGAAAGATAAGTTGACACATGCTCCTTTACTCCAACTTCCTGATTTTAATAAGACTTTTGAGATTGAACGTGATGCTAGTGGAACTGGATTAGGAGGTGTGTTATTACAAGATGGTAAACCTATTGCATACTTTTTTGAAAACTGAGTGGGCCTAGTTTGAATTATTCTACTTATGATAAGGAATTATATGCTCTTGTTCGGACTTTGGAAACATGGCAACATTATTTATGCCCCAAAGAGTTTGTTATACATTCTTATCATGAATCTTTGAAAAATATTAAAAAATCAAGAAAAACTGAACCGTAGACATGCTAAATGGGTTGAATTCATTGAGACTTTCCCTTATTTCATTAAACACAAGAAGGGTAAAGAAAATGTTATTGCTGATCATTGTCTCATCGTTGTACTATGCTTTCACAACTTGACTTTATAATTTTTTAATTGGATACAATCAAAGATCAATATGTGCATGATGTTGAATTTAAAGATGTATTGCAGAAATGTAAAGACGGTAGAACATGGAACAAGTTCGTCATTAACAACGGATTTGTGTTTCATGCTAACAAGCTATGCATTCCAGCTAGCTCCGTTCATCTTTTGTTGTTGCAGGAGGCACATGGAGGAGGATTAATGGGACACTTTGGCATCAAGAAGACGGAGGATGTACTTGCTACACATTTCTTTCGGCCAAAGATGAGACGGGATGTTGATTGTTTTGTTGCTCGTTGCACCACATGTCAAAAGCTAAGTCACGACTCAATCCTCATGGTTTATATATGCCTTTGACTGTACCTAGTGTTCCTTGGGAGGATATATCTATGGACTTTGTCTTAGGTTTACCTCAAACAAAGAAGGGGAGGGATAGTATATTTTTTGTCATGGATAGATTTTCGAAAATGGCACACTTTATACCATGTCATAAAAGCGGTGATGCTGCTAATGTTGCTAATTTGTTCTTTCGTGAAATTATTTGCTTGCATGTTGTGCCAAATACAATAGTTTCAGATCGTGATACTAAATTTCTTAGCCACTTTTGGAGATGTTTATGGGCTAGGTTGGGGACTAAACTGCTTTTTAGTACTATATGTCACCCCAAACTGATGGAGAAACTGAAGTAGTCAATAGAACATTGTCTACTATGCTTATGGTTGTTCTGATGAATAACAAGAAAATGTAGGAAGAATGCTTACCTCATATTGAATTTGCTTATAATCGTTCGCTGGATTCTACTACTAAGATGTGCCCTTTTGAGATTGTGTATGATATTCTACCTCTTGCACCTATTGATTTGTTGCCTCTTTCATCTTCCTTCTACTCCTCCATATATACAGCCCTTATGGCGACGTTTAGACTTTGGGTTTTTCTTAGATTATAAGTTCTACGTAGCTGCAACTTTGCATATTTCATTTGTGTTCAACGACCGGACCAAGACGTCACAGAACCCCACCTTCATTAATAAAGCTTTCCTCTTATATTTGCAATATTCAGATTACAATCTCGGTTTCTTGCTTGTTCTTGATTTGCTCGCATGAAATAGACCCTCGTGGTCAGGTTGATCGTGCTCCAGCGTGGTCAATAACCCCTTGGAAGTTGGTTTAGCGATTGCTAAGGCAAGACATCTTCGCATATTCGTAGTCAGATCGTCAAAGTCGACTCTCATAGAAAACAATAGCTATCTTATCGAAACATCGGGACACCTTCACCGCTATCAAAATTAGTATGTTGTAGAGAATCTCCATATTGTGTAATTAGTATGTGTTGCCTTTTTCAAATAAAGAAAGTATGCATCCCTTTTTATGCGGGGAATACATTGCTAACAATGATGCATCATATAGCTTGATTTGTTTGGAGGGGTAACATATAGTTTGATTTTTTTAGCAAAAGAGATAGTTTGAATTTTTTTTATAACCAAAAGATATAGTTTGATGATAATTTCACTTTAAACATACCCCAAGCCCAGTCGAAACCCAACATTTCACTGAAATTGAAGCCCAAGGAAACTCGCAACACAAAAGCTTGGAAGCCTGAAACCTAGTTCGAGGCCCGATAAAATAACTAACATGAATGATTGTTGAGTTATCTGCCCTTCAAAAGTGCAAGAACAAAATACATACAAATCCATTAGCAACATATCCATACATCTTGGAGTTTGTACATGACCACGAACCACATATGATCACTAAAATATAATGTAGAAAAAAGAACATCCATGCAGTACTAAATATCAGGGACGCACAACACATATGCATCTCTTCAACTAAAGAAAACCACATATGTCTCCAAGTGTTGGGGATATAACCCAACGGTATAACCCGCCATAATAGGGCCGGGTCAGGTCATTGGCAACTTAAGGAGCTGGGCCCCTGCTGGGCCAAGACGGTCAGGATGCAGCATTAAGAAGGGCGGCTCACAAGATGGACCGGCTTAGAACCCAAGGCCAGAAGGTGACCCAGGGGTGTAACCCGCCATGTAATGACTTACCTTGTAAAGAAAGGCAACTTAGAGTAAGGCTCGGTCACGTATCGTAACCCGGCCCAGACTCTTGTAAGCCGACGGCCTCGACCTGTATATAAAGGCGAGTCCCCGGCATAGAATAGACAGGTGACAATCAATCGATAGCTAGGTCAAGCGAATCCGCTCCCTTGTAATCGATACTCAAGCAATAGCAACAAGAGTACGAGTAGGCTTTAACCTCCATCGTGAGGGGCCGAACCTAGGTAAACATGTGTCTCTCATCCCGCTCAACCCCAACAAGCTAATCACCGTTGTGATGGCTTCACGCTTAAGTTCTTTCACTAGGACATCTGCCATGACAAAACCACGACAGTTCGCACCCACCATGGGGCCAGCGCATGGTGGTTTCGAGTTCTTGAATGGCTCTTTCCCGGGGATCAAGGGGTAAGCTGTTGGCATGATGACCCAGATTCACTATGGCAAGCTCTACATCGACAATGTTGGATGGGGCCCCAAGGCCGACTCAATCAAGTATGGGTCCCGATTTCCCTTCGGCGGAATCCACGTGTTCATCGGCAAGGTCGGAGGGTCAGAGCCTGAGCCAGACACATGTACCGACATCGTCGAGCCGGCTCGGCGCACGCAACCCACCCGGGTCCAAGCCGGGCGAAGGCATGCTTTCGTGGGCTTCACACAAGGGATGGAACTTACGGAGAATTCCACATCTGGGGGAGGGACTCTCATCTACTTAGGTGATGAATCCTGAACTGGAGAGACAAAGTTAATCTACCAGCCTTAGGACGGCGGGCTTGGGGGCTTTTCTGATGGCAACAGTATTCCAGAACCCTACGGGCCGCCATCTTCATGCCAGGCATGGCGCTGGCTCTTAACAGCACGACGGTTGGAGCGACAGGAACTACTGACCCCTCGAGATCTGGCTCAGTCAAGCCGACGGCTCAGATCTTGTCTGAGTTGGTGAGTGAGTTGACGACTTTAATGGGGACCGAGGTCACAACTAAGAACAAAGCGGAGAATAACACAAAGATCGCAAATCTTAGGGAGTAGATGACCAAGGCCTAGGAAGATATCAACGCCGAGAATGCTCAGACAACCGAGTTATAGGCCAAGGTTCATGCTGAGTCAGAACGCTTAAAGGCAGAAGCTTGGTTGTTAAGTATGGATCAAAATGCCACCAATGCGGTCCTTTGGAGGAGGCACTAGACCTGGTTGCCTATGAATTATGAACCCATCAATTTTTTCAATACGCCAGGGGCAGGGGCAGGGCCAAGCGTGACCAGAGCATCGGTGATACCCCAATTCACCATGGATGCACACGGGAACAGGACAGTTTAGCCTCAATGGCCGGAGCCGACCCGGAGAGAGGAGTCGGTCCAAAGGGAGTAATCGGGGCCTAACCCGCCCCAGGTCGGACACCACTACCACACTTTCCAACACCACCATGTCATTTTCTAACCCGGCGGATAACATGCAGGTGGTGGAAACCCGGGTCGCTGCAGTACCTGTCACCGGTGAGTCGCTAGTGGCAGTAGAGGCTCGGAATGCCATTGAATTATTGCAGACGGTAGTCGCTCAGCAAGCCAACTATTCCTACAGTTGACAATGTGTGCACTCAACCCCTTTGCCTAGTCGCAGTTATAGCCGATATGTTGAGTCACCCCTGGTGTCTAGTAGTGAGCAACATCGCAACCTGCCATGTGATGACCCGCCCATTAACCCGAGGACTCATGCTCAGGCGATTGTGGATGAGGCCAGAGCCCGCTGTGAGGCGGCAGCGGCAGCTAACCAGGGGGCTTATCAGGAGCCTCCTGTGACCTTCAGTTTCGGTGGTAGCCGGGTCAAATTCCAGGACCATTGGAGTACCATGTGTGGTGTCGCCTTTTGCGTAACGAGCGCCTGCCTATAGATTTTAAAGTCCCTCGCAAGGTGCCCAATTACACGAGGATCTCCCTCTAGAGGCTTGGATTGAGAGTTACAAGTTGGCCATGGAGATGTTGGATGTCAATGATGCAGTTTGTGCCAAATATTTCACAATGATGTTGGAAGGGCCAGCTTGTACATGGTTAAAAAACCTGCCCCCCAACTCTATCAACACTTGGGCGGAATTGAAGGATAGCTTTATCAAGAACTTTCAAGGAACTTGTAAGCAGCCAATGACGATTGTCGATTTGGAGCACTTTGTGCAGCGAGAGGATGAGTCAACCCATCATTGGGCACTCCAGGTTGGAACCATCATACATTCCTCAAAGAGTATTGGGGCGGCTCAAGTTGTGCTGCTCTTAGAGAAAAACTGTCACTTTGACCCCCTTAAGCAACAGTTAGGGCGGCTCAAGCGTAAGTGTACAGATATGGGCAAGCTCAAGGATGTGCTAACCAGGTATAGTGACTCTGATACTACCAAGGACCCAAGCTCTGATGATGATAAATCTAGTAAGGGCAAGAAAAACGGTGGTGGCAAAAACCAGCAGCAACACACCTCGGCTCAGCATGGTAATCAACATAACTAGAACAATTGGGGGAAGCGCAAGTACTCCGATGTCGGGTCATATTTTGTTGCTAGTACCAATGTCGGGTCTAAAAACCAGCACCGCAATGATAATGGCAAGCCGCCATTTGGAGGAAAGCCTTTTAATCTTGAGGCAATGCTGAATGACCCCTGTCCTAAACACAGTTATCCTAATAAGCCATCGACTCATGCTTGGAAGGATTGTTATACCATGCGGGAGTTCAAGAATCAGAGCTTTAACCAGCATCATGGTAATAACAATGGGCAGCCCAGTGGGTCAGGATCTGGTTTCTAGGGGTCCGTCTTTGGTGGTGGCAGCTCAAATTCTAGCTATCAGGGTCAAGGTAATAATGGTGTTCATCATCAGCAATCTGGTCAAGGTAATCAGCAGCACAAGAATCAGTCAGGATACCTGCTGGGGATATAGCTCCAAGGTGTGACCCTCCCAGGAGGGTCCGGCTTACACCATTGGTGGTTTAATATGAAGAAGGTCCAAGGAGGCACAAGGAGAAGTTTGAAGACGGTGGCTCATGGAGGTAGGCCTGGTGAAAGCCCAATGCCCGGGCCTCTAAATCGTCGTATGATGACTTGTCCTGCAAGGCATGTTTAGTTAGAAACCGAGCCGATTATGTTTTGTGAGCCGGCCGGGACTCTGTAAGCTTCCGGGTCTCATCCTGTGTATATAAAGGTGAGACCCGGCGACGGGTTAACTCAAGAGACAACTAATCAAAAACTAGGTCAACCGTATTCACTCCCTCGTAATCAAAACTCAAGCAATGCTACTAGAAGTGGGAGTAGGCTATTACCTCATTGAGAGGGGCCGAACCTGGGTAAACCCTTTTGTGTTTTTTGTTCCTGTTCAACCCCTTCAAGCTAACTATGTCGTGATGGCTCCACACCTAAGTCCTTTTGCTCGGACATCTGCCATGACAAATCCACGATAGTTGGTGCCCATCATGGGGCTCTCGCACAGTGGTTTCGAGTTCTTGAAGGGAACATTCTTAGGGATCAAGAGATATGTCGTGGGCCAGATGACCAAGAGCCGCCGCGACAAGGTCTAGATTAACGACGTTGGCTGGGGTCCTGCGGCTGATTCAATCAAGTACGGTATAGGGTCCCTTTCGGCGGAATTCACGTCTTTGTCAGCAAGATTAGCGACTCGGAGCCTAAGCCGGACCCCTGCACCGACACCATTGAGACGGCTCGACGCGCGCGACCTACCAAGGTCCAACCCGCCTGGAAGGACGCTTTCGTTGGCTTCGTTCATGGGGCGGATCTTGAGGAAGGTTTTGTGTTTGGTGGAGAGACATGCATCTATTCAGGTGATGAGTCTTCAACTGGTGAAACTGAGTCAATCTATCAACTGCAAGACGACGGGCTTGGGGGCTACTCCGATGGTGACAGTATTCCAGACCCCTATGAGGCACCGAGCAGGGCGTAACGCCCCGAGACCGATGCGCCATGTGTCTTCCCTTGTTCGTCGTCATTACCATGTCATTCGCTTGTGTGTTGCACTTTGCCATGTCATCATGTGCATTTCATCTGCATGTTTTTCAAAACGTGCATCCGTTCGGGCCCTCCCGGTTCTCTCCGTTGTCTGATCTGAGCCTAGACACACTCGCACGCGTCCGCGGCACCTCCGAAATATCATTTTATAAGTGGCATAAAAATGTTCTTGTAATGGGATGAAAGTTGGCATGTGGTCTTATTTTGTGTAGGTAGACCGCCTGCCAAATTTCATCGCATTCGGAGTCTGTTTGATAGCCCAACCATTAAACATATAGCCGCATATAGTCGTTTTAATCGTCGGACGTTTTCGGTATCCGGAAACTGCAGCCGGGTCACTCTACTTCTCTCTCTTCTCAGCCCAAGGCCTCTACACAGCCCATCTAGCCCATCCTAAAACCCCCTCTGACTGGAGTCACCGGATCGTCTTCGGAGGGTCCGACCCCCCCCCTAATCCCACTAAACCCACCAAACCCTAGCCTCGGTCTATACATATACACCGCCACCTGCCTATTTTGGACTAAACCTACCCTAACCTACCTCTAACCTTCTCCCACCTCGCAGCCGCCCCCTCCCACCTCGGAATCAACGCCCAGCTAGCACCCCGCCGCCACTTGGCATTCTCCGATTGGTTGCGCCGCCTCCTGACCCCGCCTCCATCCTCTCCCGAAGCTTCATGTCGCCCCCTGGCCTCCTTCCTCCGCCGCCAGCCTGCCAGGGCCCGGGGCAAGCCTGTTCGAGCCCATCTGGGTCCGCAGCGAGCTCGCACGCCTGGCCGCCGCCCCGCAGCCCCGAGCCTCACCTCCGCCATTCGCCTGGGCGCTGCTTCAGCCACCCAGGAGCGTCGCCTCCATGCCTCGTCCCCCGCACCGCCTGATCGAAGCCACGAGGGCTTGAGCGCCTAGCCATGGAGCCCCTCCTCCTGCGTGTGACCCTGCCTCCTCGCTCGGGGCGCCGCCAGAGGAGCTGCGCCCTGCCGCGTCGCCCCTAGCTCGCCGGCTCCGCTATGGGTACCGCACGTCTCCGTCGGCCCGCCTCTGGCCGGATCCGAACTAGAGTCGACCGGATCCGCCTCGCCCCCTGTCGCCGACCTCCTCCGCGAGCGCTCCGGCCCCTCGGTCGCTAGAACTGCCGCCGGTCGGCCTCGTCCTCCCGCCGGGACGGCCTCGTCCGGCCCCGACCTGATCTGCTTCACCCCCGAACCAAACGCCCTGCACCGCCCAGTCCGATCCGTCCCCGAACCACGGGATCCCGTTTTTCCCGCGAGGTGAAATTCTGCCAAGTCCCTGAAACTTTTATTATGTGTGCATCTTTTACCTGATGCAACTTTGTGCATATTCCTCCATTTTGCATGCATGATATATCAAAATGTTCCTCTCTGGATGCTATCCTTGATGCAGTAGCTTTCATGCATGTTACTGTTCAATATGACACCTTAATCTACGTTGCAAAACTGCTAAGTGATATAACATGCTGAAAACTAATGCATGTTGACATCATTTAGGTGTCCTTTGAGTGCAATAACTTTGTCTCTATTGATCCTATGATGACGATATTGATATGCTCATGTTCTTCTCTTCATGCTCTATATGTTGGTGTGATTTGCATTCATGTTATGTTGCATTTTGACATGTTAATCTCTGTTGCAAAAGTGCATGTTGCTGTTAACTGCTGAAAACTGTTATAAATTGCCCTTTTGTCTTTTTTATATCTTTTTGTGTGATTTTCGTTTGAGCATCATGTCTACATGTTTTAGTAGCACAATCATGCCATCTTTGATGTGGTGCAAGCCATGTATTTTGATATGCCTTATGGTGAGTGCAACAAGCTTGTGAAGTGGGCGTACTTGCTGTTAATGTTCTTTCTAGCTGAATCTGTAATATCATGATGCCATGTTTGCTTGATGCTACCAATTAATCCATGCATAATCTGGAGATGCTAAGTTGACTTGTTTTGATGTCCATGTTATTCTAGATCATTCAGTGCCTTTTGATGCCTCATATATGTACTGTAGCATATGTTTTTGTTGCCATGAACATGCCTAAATGATGTTCTAGTTTTCTGTTAACTTCATGATGTCATATTGTGAGCTTGATATTAATTAATTTATACCTTTTCTGGAGATGCTCCAATTACACGATTGTATTATGCTATGAGTACTTTGCTCAAATGGCAAGTTTGATAATTTTGGATATCGTATGCCTCTGTTCCATGCTTGCAGACATGCTATCATAATGTTGTTGTTTCACATTTGCTGCAACTGTTTCAACATTCAATTTTGTCTTGTTGGTTCCCGCTAATCCATGATCCATATGTATATGATGTCTTGATGTCATTTTCTCTTTGTTATGTGTAATTTGATACCATGCCCTTGGTTTCCATGTATAGCTACTTTAGCATCTTTGTTTCATGCCTCCAACATGCCATCATATTAACTCTGCTCATGTATATGCTCCTGACTTATAAAGTTCCATTTTGCATTGATCATATGGGTTTAATATTGATGCCTATGAACCTGAACCTTAATGATAATTGAAGTATGTTATCTGTACATGAAGTGCATATCAAGTTTGTGTTCATATGATTCCTGTAGCATGTTGTTCTGATGATTGCAAAGTGCCTAGTTGTTGTTTTGGACAGTTTGTTGTTATAACTTGTTTGGAGTGTATGTGTTGCACCGTTGCTCCGTTTTGAGCATGCTCTATATGAAACTTTCTTAGAATTGCATCTAGTTTCTTATTATCTGGTTGCATCCATGCTTTGAGTGTGTTTGCTTGATGTTTGGATGCATTTGCATCAATGCCATGTTTAACTTGTTTTGCTCATATCTTCTAGGCCGTAGCTCCAAATTAAATGAACTTTATAAGTAACTTGACTATAATTTCATGTAGATCATCAGGGTGTATCTTAAATTTCTATTTAACAACTTGAACATAAGGTTTACTCAGATCTGGACCAATTTCGAGATTTGCATATGAGGACTTACCGTATTTGTTATATGTTGTTACAGCCTCATTTAAACTTGATTTGATGTGTTGTTCTTGTATGCATCCTCTCTTGCCATGATTAGAATCATATAGACTTGTATTGCATTAGACTTGGTTGAGCATCATGCCATGTTTATGTGTTGTGTGTTTACCGTGTTGTTTGCTTCTTTCCGGTTATGCTCCTTCTCGATAGTTCATCTTTCGTTGCGATCGTGAGGATTCGTTCGACAATGCTTGGTTCGTCCTCGCATGTTCGTCTTCTTCATGGACTCATTCTTCTTCCTAGAGGGATTTCAGGCGAGATGAACATTACCCTGGATCTCACTACTATCATTGCTATGCTAGTTGCCTTGATGTTATCGCTATGTCGCGCTATGTACAACTTGTTTATCAAGCATCCCAAATTGCCATGACAGCCTCTAACCTTTTTCACCCTTCCTATCAACCCGTTGTTTGGCTATGTTACCGCTTTGCTCAGCCCCTCTTATAGCATTGCTAGTTGCAAGTGCAGTTGCAGGTTGTTCCATGTTGGAACATGGATATCTTGGGATATCACAGTATCTCTTTTTTAATTAATGCATCTATATACTTGGTAAAGGGTGGAAGGCTCGGCCTTATGCCTGGTGTTTTGTTCCACTCTTGCTGCCCTAGTTTTCGTCATATCGGTGTTATGTTCCTTGATTTTGTGTCCCTAACACGGTGACGGGTATGGGACCCTCTTGACAATTTGCTTTGAATAAAACTTTTCCAGCAAGGCCCAACATTGGTTTTCCATTTGCCTAATAACAACTAAAACTTAAAGAGTGGATTTTCACTGCCCCCTAGTATTCTTAATCAACCCCCCGGGCCAGTGCTCCTCTGAGTGTTGCTCCAAACTTGAGCATCGTGCGGGACCACCCCTATGCGACTTGGGGTATTTGGCTCCTGTACGCTTCGCTCATCCATTGTGCCCTGAGAACCAGATACGTGCGGCTCCTATCAGGATTTGTGGGCACACTGGGAGGTCTTACTGGTTTTGTTTTACCATTGTCGAAATGTCTTGTGCACCGGGATCCCGAGTCTGATCGGATGTCCCGCAATGGAGGATTGTCTCCGCGGATCGTGAGCTTGTAATGGGCTAAGTTGGGACACCCCTGCAGGGTTTGATCTTTCGAAAGTCGTGCCCGCGGTTATGTGGCATATGGGAGTTTTTATTATCCGGTTGTATAGAACTTGACACCAGATTCAAACTAAAATACCCAACCGCGTGTGTAACCATGATGGTCTCTTTTCAAGTGGGTTGAGAAGAGAACATGGTGGTGTTATGTTTGAACTTAAGTAGTTCAGGATCACTTCTTGATCATAACTAGTTTGCGACCGTTTGCATAGATTCTCATCTTATTCTTGTACTCGTAAGTTAGCTACCATACATTGCTTAGTCGCTGCTGCAACCTCACCACTTATCCATTCCTTACCCATTAAGCTTTGCTAGTCTTGATACCCATGGTAATGGGATTGCTGAGTCCTCATGACTCACAGATTACTGCAACAACAGTTGTAGGTACAGGTAATGCAACGATCATGATGCGAGGGCGATGTTTACTTGTTTTGGAGTTCTTCTTCTGCTTCTTCTTCGTTCAGGGGATAGGTTCCTGGTCAGCAACCTGGCTAGCAAGGTGGATGACGTTTGAGTTTCTGTTTTTGTTCCATCCGTAGTCGGATGTTGCTCTTGTGTATGATGTTGTTGTATTCATGCGGCATTGTATGCCTTTTGTATGTATCCCCAACTATTATGTAATGGTATGATGTAATGATATCCACCTTGCAAAAGGGTCTCCAATATGCGCTTCTATCCTTGGTGGGACCTTTTAGTTCCTATAGGATAGGGTCCCATATTGGGCGTGACACAGGTCTTCTATCTTCATGGCCGGTAGGCAACAGATGGTGAATTCATCGACTGCCACGACTACGACCTCCGGTTCAACGGCCACTGCGATGGTCGGGGCGAGCGGCTCTGTGCGCCCGCCGGCTCAAGTCTTATCCGAGCTCTTGGATGCTTTTGGCGAGTCTGTTAGCTGCAGAAGTGACTCCGACGACTCAAGCACAACATAATGTGGAGGTTGCGAAGCTGCAAGATGAGGTAGCTCAGGCTAGAGAGGAGCTTACTGCGGAGAATGCCAGGATGGCAACGGAGCAAGCTACGTTGGAGGCCAAGTCACAGCGGATTCAAGCAGAAGCTTTCCGGTTAAACTTGGATCAGAATGCGTCAAATGTTGTTCTTCAAAGGAGGCACCAGAGCCACCTACCTCTAGAGTTTGAGGGGCGAAACCTTTTTATTACACCTGGAGCAGGGCCGAGTAACCCCCTTAGTGTGACCTGGGCTGTGGAGGGGCCCGCGACTAGGGTGGTGGCTCAGCCCCACATAAAAACCTGCCTCGTTTGAATTTGACCCCGCCTCGGTGAGTGCTGACACCTCCGAGTCATTACTCTAACCCGCTGGAAAACCTTATTGTTGCGGCTTCGCGGCTGGCGGCTCTTCCAGTTGAAGGCGGTTCGCCAGCTGCGATAGAGGCCCAGAACACCGTGGAAATTCTTTAGACGACTTTGGCTCAATAGGCGGCTTACTCTTATAGCCGAGGGCGAATACATTCAACTCCGTTCCACAGTCGAAGCTACAGCCGGCGCATTGAGTCGTCGGCGGTTTCCAGCAGCGAGCAGCATCATAACCCGCCCCATGGGCATGACCCACCCTGATGCAGAGCATCCCTCGTCCATCCACATGGACACACCATCACCATTGCAAGCACCGAGAGGACCAGTGAGAAGAGCACGTGCATACAACATCGACAACGAGGTCACTTCTTTCCTGCTCGAGTCTCGTTTGGAATCGCATAGGAGTCGGGTCCTACCTCAAACGGAGATGTTATGCTTTCTTAGGTACTTGGGAGATCGTCACGAGGAACACGGAGGGAAACACCAAGTTCACCAGCAGACACATGCACCTACGGTTGAGGAGAACGAGGAGAGGAGCGACAAGAGAGAAGACGGTGAAGAAGTGGAGCACCTGGACACCCCGGGTGCCCGACCCTCTTGCCCGGTGCCGCCTGCCACCTCCCCCGGGTGCCCGGGCCACCACCCCCGGGTGCCCGGCCTCTTCAGCGCCAAGGGTGTGGCCCCTTGGTTGGTTCGGGTGCCCGGCACCTTGCACCCGGGGTGCCCGGCCCCACCCCCGGTGCCTCCCTCTGACCGGATCGGGTGCCCGGTCCCTCGTACTCCGGGTGCCCGGACCCCTCCGCGTGCCTACGTGCACTTTTTGGGTTTTGACCCTTGTATATCCCTCTCCCTCTATTTCGTTCCTAGACTATAAGTACCTCCCTCCTAGCTCATTTGTGGGATAGCTAAGAATAGACACAAATCATAGAGTTTAGCTCATGTACCTCCCCTTGTGGGATACCTCTTGAGAGAGAAGACTCAATTGGAGTACAAGACCTCCATTGCAGAAGATCCTTAGGGATTCAAGCCCCCCTTGAGGGAAGGATCTACCTAGATCATGAAACCCTCATCTCCTTCATAGGATTTGGGATGAAATCTACCATGTATCTTGTTTCCCTTTGATTGTTCATGTACCTTGTGGATCTTGTGTGATTGTTGGTCTAGTGGATGTGTGATTAGACTTGTTCTTGAGTGTCCCTCTTGTTTCCTCTCTTGTGTTCATCTTGTTCTTGGGGATTCCCCCTCCAATTCGTGAAAGATCTTCACTTAGGGTTCCACCCTACAAAATCTTGGTATCATGAGCCATGGTTTCTCACGAAATTGGAGCCCCCCTCTTTGTTTTCTAGCCTAATTTTGTGTGTTCTTCCCCAATTTCGAAAATTCCCCACCAAAAATAGCCCCAATTTTTTTGTGATTTGTTGGTTTGATGAGATTTTGTTGGATTTGATCCATGGATTTGCTTGGTTTCATGTGGATCTAGCATTCCCCCATCCATCTCCACCTTTCCCTCCACAAAATCCACCAATTTCTTGCATCTTCCCACGAATTTCCGCCCAAATCCGACACCCCCGGGCACCCGGACCTCAAACCCCGGGCACCCGGACCCCCCGGTGCATCCCCGCTGACCACCCCCGGGTGCCCGCACCCCGAGCCCCGGGCACCCACACTCCCGGGATGTTTGCCCCTGCCCACCCCGGGCGCCCGCACCTCCCACCCCCG